>NW_019248434.1:12991-54336 GCF_002742605.1 Olea europaea var. sylvestris | reverse complement strand
TGTGGGGGTTTGGGGGTTGGGGTTTGGTGTTTTTTTTTTTTTTTTTTTTTTTTTTTTTTTATAGTGGAAGGGCGGTACCTTCATTAGTTTTATTAGTATGCCCTCACTTGTGGCGGAGGAATACTGTGGTTACATGTGGAAAAAATAAAAGCAATAAATGAGGAAGTACTACTTTCCTTACAAAGAAAGCAAATGATAAAGGACAAATGTAAAGTAATGTATAAGGAAGTACTATTTTCCTTACAATAAGAACTAAAGAAACTAAAGAATAAAAATTAAGTTCTAATGCTGGGCATTCCATTTCTATCAATCTATACGAGTGCCCTAATATGTTGAGGTAGGTCAAGTGGTCCATATACCTGGTAACGTTGATGATTCCAACCCTCAGTAGCAAGAGCATTTGTAACTTGGTTCCCCTTTCTGTAGATGTGCGAAATTGTATCTCTGTCGAAGGATATAATGTCTGTGATCTGTCTGAGTATGCCCTGAATTTTCCATGGTCCTTAGCCTTTGGTGATGCAGTGGATGGTTGTTGTAGAGTTCGACTCTATCCAAATGCCTGATAGTCCAAGTCCTCTGGCCAATAGAATCCCATCTAGTATAGCTCTGATCTCGACCTCCAGAATCAAACATGGGTTGTAAGATGCTGAGAATGCCTTAATGCAGCATCTAGTATGATCCCTAATGATACCTTCACCACTCGCAAATTCATCCTTGACGCATCCATCGGTGTTGAGCTTGTAAGATCCTACCAATAGAGTGTGCCAAACAACAATAGTAGGTGGTGGTAGGGAGGGAAGAGTGAAAGAAATGCCCAAGAGTGATGCAAGTACGGAGTCCCCTCGCCAGTGTGCAGCTCTAAAGAGTCCTCCCATATGAAGAAAAGAAATATTGTGATAGACCCTCCAAATGATACATCTCGCCACCATACGGATCCCTCTATGTTTCGCATCATTCCTCTCGGTTCATAAAAACCAGAATATCAATAGAGAAATGATAGTGCGAATATGTCCTCTGCTAACATATTGACAAGAATACCTCCATCTCAGGAACCTCTGTCTGACCCCTTCTCCTGATCTCATAGGTATCTGAAAGATATCTCCAAAGTGCTACCATACCTGAGAGGAGATGCTGCTGCTAGTGAAGATATAACTGATGGTCTCAATCTCAGAGCAGCACTGACAACGAGAAACTAAGTGACATCCAATCCTCCTCTGAATAACCACATCTACCGGAATGAGATCCTGCCAAAGTCTTCAGTAGAAGAATGAGACAGTGGTAGGCAACATGGAGCTCCATAGCAATTGATACAAGTCCTGAGATTGGTGAGCCGAGCGAACTAGTTACCATGCTAATTTGGTAGCAAAGCTACCATTCGATGTGGCCCTCCAAAGAATACAATCGGGGACATCAGCACATAAAGGTATCGTCCCTATCTGCTCTACCATGTGAGGGGAAAGAGCTTGTAATAATCGTCCAAAGTCCTATCCAGTGTCATAAAAAAAGTCCTACACCCTCGCAGACGTATGCTGTCTGTGTGGAAATAGGGATGCCAGTGTGAACTCACCCATCCAACAGTCATGCCAGAAGAAAATCTAATTGGCACCAAGGTGCCAAGCAATCTGTGGCTCTATCCATGGCTGTACTAATTTCAGTCTCTTCCAGGTGGGAAAAGCTGATCATGTAACTGCTGCAAGTGAAGGGTGTGCCCTATGCAGTACTTGTCCAGTAAGAACTGGGCCCCAAGTGATCTTTGAGAGTGAAACAACCACTAGAGTTTCATGGAGAAAGTATCCACCACATCTGGTAATCTCCTAAAGCCCATACCACCCTCATCAATAGGAAAGCATATCTCCTTCCAACTCCTCCAATGCAATCGACGCGCTTGACCTTAGAATCCCACAGAAATCTGGCAAAGATACTCTCAATTTTCTTCTGGACAACCTTAGGAGGTTCCATGTTCTGAAGAAGATGCAGTGGTATAGAAGAAAGTACTGACTTCAGCAAAGTAATGCAACCCCAGGGGATAGTAATCATGAGGCCAAGCCTGAGATCCTGTCCCTAATCTTCTGGAGGAGATCATCATAAATGAAGCTCCTCTTGGTCCTCTTAAATAAAGGGACCCCTAGATAAGTGAAAGGCTATCGCTGGTGTCGAAATCCAATTAAAATCTCCAATCGTCTGATATGACTAGTGGATGCCTGTCAGGGCAGAACAAGACCACTCTTGTCCCTGTTGACCAACTGACCAGAAACTCCCTCATAATGCTCTAGACAATCGAGAACCTTTCTGATAGACTGTTTCTGACCATTGGTGAACATAATCATATCATCAGCAAATGAAAGATGTGAGATAAGAGTACTACCTACATCCTAATACCACATACTAGGAAAATCCTGAAATCTCTGAGTGAGCAAGCGAGAGAGGTAATCGGCAGCAATGATGAACAATGATGGTGAAATAGGATCACCCTATCTGAGTCTTCGTGAAGAAGGAAAAAAACCAGATGGTCGACCATTTATGAGTACAGAGAAATGAAACTTCGAAATGCAACGCCTGATCTTGTCAATCCAGATATGATCAAATCCAAATGCCTCCAGAATAGATGAAGCCCCAATCCATACAGTCATATGCCTTAGCCATATCTAGCTTCAGCATAGTGTTACTCCCTTGCACTCTATCATCCAACGTATGGAGTAGCTTCTGCACCAATAAGACATTGTACCCAATCAATCTACCGGGGATAAAACCATTTTGCTGTGGAGAGATAATGTGTGGTAGCAATGTACTCAATCGAATGTTCATAAGCTTATTAATAAGCTTGTTGAGCACCGTACATAAACTGATGGGTCTAAAATTGGTCCATCTACAAGCACCATCCTTCTTCGGGAGCAAGACAATAATAGTAGCAGAAAGACCTCGAGGAAGATGACAACCATTAAAAAAATCCAATACTGCCCTGTAAACATCCTCCTGAATAATATCCCAACAATGCTGAAAGAATAAGGCAGAGAACCTGTTTGGGCCCGCTAAACTGCCAGCATCCATGCTAAAGACTGCCTCCTGTACCTAATGAATCGAAAGGGGATGATTTAGTTCCATATTATCATCCACCGTCAAAAGCCTGGGAATGATATCGGAATGAATGGGGTCCAAAGATTATGGTGGAGCAGATAGAAGGTTCTGCTAGAATGCCATAGCTGAAGTCTGAATATGAGTTGGAGTGGCCAAAACTTTCCCTGCCTGTGCCCTGATAGACCTGATATGCAATCTAATCCAATGATCCTAAGCCATCGCATGAAAGTATCGAGTATTGTGATCTCCTTCACATACCCGACGTGAGCCAACTTTTTGCTTCCAAAAACCCTCCTCAATAGACAAGGTCCGGTTCAAAACTGCCTGAGCATGATTTAGTAAGTCGTGGTGCTCCGGTGTAGGGTCTCTATCATATAGTATCTCAGCCTCATCAACCCCTAACTCAACTTTCCACACCCATTGAAAAATATCTCCAAATACATGTCGGTTCCACCAACGAAGTCCCTGTTTCAGCCTAAAAAATTTCTCCCAAAGAGCGGTCATCCCTATGAGATGAGTAGGGAGTGACCACTTCTGGGAGACAAATGCTAAAAAGTCATTATGCTTGGTCCAAACATTGAGGAATCTAAATGGTCTAGGCGCCAAGTCATCATCAGAGATCCACTGAAGCAGTAAAGGAGAGTGATCAGATGAAGTCCGATTCAAGTGTCTCACTATAAGCTGTCGACAAAAGGCTGCAGCTGTAGAATTAATAAGTACCCTATCTAGTCTCTTTCTGACTTGACCATTGGTCCAAGTATATCGATTTCCAAGAAAAACCGCATCCTCTAAACCACAGTCTAACATCATATCAGAGAAAGCCGTAGTACCTCGATCACGAGTATTATGACCAGTGCGCTAACCATCATGTGTAATAACATTAAAGTCTCCCCCAACTAGCTAAGGATTGTCCATATTGAGGGAGATGTGGCGAAGACCCGCCCACAAATCCCTCCTGATAGCAGCATCGTATGATGCATAAACCAAAGTCAAATAGATGGGACGCGCTAGTCTGGGGTCCTCAACTCTAACGTGAAGAAACTAAGGATGGTTAACAATAACAGTAACATCAGTCCTCGAATTGCAGAAAAACTAGATCTTATTTGATTCATTTTGAGCTCCCATGTCAAAGTACAGATAACGTCGAATGTATGCAAAATTGTGCTAAAGAACAAAAGGCTCCAGTATAACCAAAAAATAAACCTGATGAAGCTGTATAAGTTTCTTCAGGCGCCGGCGAGTAGCTAAACTTGCTACACCTTTCACATTCCAAATGATGGCACTAATAAGGATGGAGAATGTGAGGAGGTATCATGTGACTGACTCCTAGTGATCCTTTTGCTCAGGAATGGAGTGTCAGTAGCAAGTGGATGTCTCTTCTGAATAACTGGGACAAATCCATCATCCTCTGTCCTCTCAACCAAACCAACCAAGTCATCAGAAGATCTGTGGAAGGGTTCCTTCTGGTAAACCTCAATTTGAGATGAGCCCTCTGTATCTGACTGAGCTGACTGTAAGGAAGGAATAGATACCTCCACATTCTGATGGCAAATGGGAGGAGAATAAGTAGGAATAGGTGCCTAAACTCTTTTAGGTGTTGGACCTGGAATGTAAGAAGCTCTACTGACCGTGTCTATCAGAGAATCCTATATATGTGGCCTCTTTAAGATCTCATCCAACATAGGATCATAAAACAGAGTACTTGGACAAGAGCTGAAGGAGAAGTAGAGATAGCTAGACCTGATGCACTGACAACTGGCAAAGATGTATCAACTGGAGTAGCCATTGAAGGAGCAGATGGCTGGGTCTGAGCATGTGAGCTAGTGCCAGTAGGTAATGGGACTGATGTGATGACAGTAGACACAAAAGGCAGAATCTGGACTCCAGATGTGCTTGCATCATGCTGTCTCCTCTGATCTCTCTTAACTGGAATCCATCTCTTAGAAAGCTCAATAACGACCTCATTTCCTTTACCCTTATCCTTGGCCATCTCTGTAGTAGGCTTAGGAGTAGGGTGAATAGTTGGAGCATGTGGTGGTGCAGGGTGGCAATGCTCCTTAGTATGACCAAAATGTTTGCACCGAAAATAGTAATCGGGCTTCTTCTCATATACAACTATTTGCCAATAACCTCTGTACATTTCACGCTGAATCCAAATCCTATCTGGAAGCTTATACTCCAAATTAACCTCAATGCATACCCATGCCTCACTAGGTCATTGTAAATCTAAAGTGGCCTCATTAATACGTAGTGGGACTCCAATGGCTTTAGCTAAGGCAAACAAACTACTCTTTGCCAGGAAGTGAATGGGCAATAGTGGGAAAGATACCCATACGGGGACAATAGGG
Source organism: Olea europaea var. sylvestris (assembly GCF_002742605.1). Lineage (NCBI taxonomy): Eukaryota > Viridiplantae > Streptophyta > Magnoliopsida > Lamiales > Oleaceae > Olea > Olea europaea. The sequence continues at coordinate 48,913 of NW_019248434.1, read as the reverse complement.
GTCTCATGCCTAGGATTAAAACTAGGCATCCACTTAAAAACAAGCATGAGGCATGTAGAACCCCAAATAATTTTAGAAACCTTAGTGGAACTAAGACATGAATATTGGATGACTAAAGTATACTTCAGATTTTTAGTCTCATTTGAGACCCATTTTCGACATAATAAAAATTGTAGCTCTTTGAGTTAGCTTTCCAACGCACTTCAAATTACCTCAATCGGATATCAGGAGAAGAAGTTATGATAGAAACACTGAAAGCTGTGCAATGTCAATCGGACTATAACCGGTCGACCGAAACTGCCTGAAATGAAAATTCTCATTTTTCTCTAGAATTTAAATATTTATTTTCATCAATTATTTTCTCAAAGGACCACCCACGTTTTTGGCAATAAAACGCCCACTAAATTGAAGCATTTAACCTCAAACTTAAATAGCACCCATGTTTTCTTTCTTAAATGAAATTTGACCCTTCATTTGCTTTAAGTTATGGAATATTTACTTATAAATAGAGACCTCATTTCACTCATTTTGTCTCACACCAAAAGCAAGAGCTTTTATATACTAAAGAAAGAGTTTCCAAGAGAGAAAAAGAGAGGGAGGAAAACTATTTTTCCTAGAAGTTTAAGAAGTGTGTTCAAACATCAATTCTCAACGGTTTTCAAACATCCAAGGAGTGCATTTCTTTCAACGTCCAAGTTTCATCGAAGTTTTCAATCCAAGTTCTCAAAGTTTCAAAAGCATCAATCAAGGTAGGTAGAGGTGCAATGTGTTTAATCGTGTTAAGTTATGAGTTTCGATTCATGTTAATGTTTGTATGTCAAATGGTATTTCGGTACGGCATATCCCTCTATGTTAATGGTTGTATGTCAAATGGTACTCCGGTACGGCATACCCCTATATGTTGAAGAAATGTTTGTATGTCAAATGGTGCCCTCGGGTACGGCATATCCCTTCATGTCAAATGGTGTTTCCGGGTATGGCATGTATGAAAAGTTATAAAGTTAATATTTTGAAATGTATAGCTTGATCACGAATGCACCTATGACACCTATTGAGTTTTTCAACTCACGGGTTTAATCCCATCTCTACAAATTGAAGGAATTCTACCTTGGGCATGGATGGAGGAGAAGATGGAGAGTGATGCAATGAGCCCATGGAAATCCGGTGAATAAGTGATTTGGATTTATTTTTATGAAATGTTTTCCAATGTTATTTCTTTAAAATTTTGAATAACGTAGAATGCGAGAACAAGTTATATTTTCTTCAAATAAATTACATTTGTTTGTTTTGAAAAATGATTCAGTGTTTTTGTTTAAAGCATTTGAAGTATTGTTATTTAAATTATTATCCGAAGATGTAAGCTTCCGCTAAAACGCATACACTTGTTACTAAACCACCGGTTAAGCTAAGTAAAGTAAGTAGCGTTCCGGTCCATTAGGGTTTGGGGTGTTACAGCGTGGTATCAGAGCAAGGTTTAGCCGATTCTGTAGACCAAGTATATTTTTAAAAAAAAAAAGGAAAATGAAAAGTTTAAGGTATTCCATGGCATCGTGCATTCATCCATCAATCTCATCCTATGGCCCAGGTATGTTCATGTTTAAAGTTAATGATTATGTTTATGTTATGATGCTTTGATATGATTTAGAGATGTGTTATTTAAAGATATGTAATGGACTTGGGAAAAAGCTAAGGGCTTAAAGGGAATTGCATGATATAAAAGTTTAGATATTGCATGTTTTCTTTAAGCAAAGAAAAAGTATGATGTATGTGAAAATGCAACAGATATGGCTCGTAGAACGGCTAGAGCATATAGAGAAGCATTGAACCATAGAATTGCTATTCATTCCTATGAAAACTATGTAACTGATCCGACCCGACCGCTTAGCGAACATGTGTATGACATCTATGAGAGATGCATGACGGCGGTTAATGCTGGTATGGAGATCACGCATATTGAGGCCATAAATAACCTCATACACTCCCTCCCACCTCAATGGGGAGATATGAGAGTCACGGTTAGGGATGAAATGTTAGAAGGCAACCCAAACCTGTTCGAGTTTGAGAGGTATTGCCATGCCCTGATTGATTTGTGGGATGATGTAATCCATGAGGAGCCTGAAGAGGAACCTTTGGCTGAGGAAGAAGAACCTGAGGATGATTTAGAGAATGATCCTGATCCTAAGCCTGAGCCACAGGTTGAGATGGACATAGAGTTCGGTCCTGAGGTGGAAGACTCCTCCGAAGATGAAGCTCCAACAAAGAAGATCCGTAGAACTTATAGGGGTTAGATTTAAATCCTTGTAATAGCTTCCCTTATGTCAAGAAATAAAATTGTTACACCCCAACCCCTAGTGGACCGGAACGCTACTTACTTTACTTAGCTTAACCGATGGTTTAGTAACAAGTGTATACGTTTTAGCGGAAGCTTACATCTTCAGATAATAATTTAAATAACAATACTTCAAATACTTTAAAGAAAAATACTGAATCATTTTTTAAAACAACAAAATGTAATTTATTTAAAGAAAACATAACTTGTTCTCGCATTCTGCGTTATTCAAAACTTTAAAGAAATAACATTGTATAACATTTCATAAAAATAAACCCAAATCACTTATTCACCGAATTTCCATGGGCTCGTTGCATAACACTCCATCTTCTCCTCCATCCATGCCCGAGGTAGAATTCCTTCAATATGTAGAGATGGGATTAAACCTGTGACTTGAAAAACTCAATAGGTGTCATAGGTGCATTCGTGATCAAGCTATACATTTCAAAACATTAACTTTATAACTTTTCATATATGCCGTACCCGGAGGCACCATTTGACATGAAGGGATATGCAGTACCCGAGGGCACCATTTGACATACGAACATTTCTTCAACATAGAGGGGTATGCCGTATCGGAGTACCATTTGACATACAAACATTAACATGAATTGAAAACTTATAATTTAACACGATTAAACACATTGCACCTCTACCTACCTTGATTGATGCTTTTGAAACTTTGAAAACTTGGATTGAAAACTTCGATGAAACTTGGACGTTGAAAGAAATGCACTTCTTGGATGTTTGAAAACCGTTGAGAATTGATGTTTGAAAACACTTCTTAAACTTCTAGGAAAAATAGTTTTCCTCCCTCTCTTTTTCTCTCTTGGAAACTCTTTCTTTAGTATATAAAAGCTCTTGCTTTTGGTGTGAGACAAAATGAGTGAAATGAGGTCTTTGTTTATAGGTAAATATCCCATAACTTAAAGCAAATGAAGGGTCAAATTTCATTTAAGAGAGAAAACATGGGTGCCATTTAAGTTTGAGGTTAAATGCTTCAATTTCGTGGGGTTTATATTGCCAAAAACATGGGTGGCCCTTTGAGAACATAATTGATGAAAATAAATATTTAAATTCTAGAGAAAAACGAGAATTTTCATTTCAGGCAATTTCGGTCGACCGGTTGTAGTCCGATTGACACTGCACAGCTTTCAGTTTTTCTATCATAACTTCTTCTCCTGATATCCGATTGAGGTAATTCAAAGTACGTTGGAAAGCTAACTCAAAGAGCTACAAATTTTATCTAGATATTATTTTCCAAATCGAATGTTTCCTATGTCGAAAATGGGTCTCAAATGAGACTAAAAATCTGAAGTATACTTTAGTCATCCAATATTCATGTCTTAGTGCCACTAAGGTGTCTAGAATTATTTGGGGTTCTACAAAAATACTATCTTCTTTGCTTTAGTATTCGAAGAATGAAACTAATAAGAACCATATGTTTTATCTAAAAGAAATAGCCCGCGCAAACCAAAACTTGATAAGAGACCTCCTCCGAGTGGTTCAAGACCTAGGCAGGCAAAACCCGAACCAAGCTCAACCCCTACCACTAGCTCCTAATGTTCCAAACCATAATTCAATGGTCGAGCAATTTCGAAGGCACAAGCTCCCTACCTTCAATGGAGTAGCTGATCCACTTGCAGTCGAGGAGTGGCTTCACAAGTTGGAGAGTATATTCCGATTGATAGGGTGCACGGACGCTCAGAAAGTCCAGTGTGCTGAGTTCATGTTCTCCGGTGATGCAAGTCACTGGTGGGACTCAATATCGAGGACAAGGACACCTGAGCAATAAGCAGAATTGACTTGGGGGCAATTCAAAAGGGAAAAAATGGACAAGTACTTTCCCCAGTCCTTGGGGGATCACAAAGAAAGTGAATTCCTCCAACTCAAGCAGAAGACTATGTCCCTGACTGAGTATGAGAGGAAGTTTGATCAACTTTCAAGGTATGCTCCACATCTGGTGGATATGGAAGATAAGAAGGTACGAAGGATTTTGATGTAATACTAGGCATGGATTAGTTATGTTGTAATTACGCCACCATCCGATGTAAGGAAATGGAAGTATCATTTCAGAAACCAGGAGAGGAACCATTTTCGTTCCTTGGAATGAAGACGAAACCCCTTATTCAACTAGTATCGGCTTTACAAGCTAGGAAAATGTTGAGAAAAGAAACATGTCAAGGATATCTAGTAAGTATCTCAAGAGGGAAACAAGAGACGATAAGGGTTGAAGATGTACCAGTAGTACGGGAATTCATAGATATGTTTCCAGAAGATCTATCTAGTATTCTACCTAATAGACAAGTGGAATTCACCATAGACCTAATTCTTGGGGCGGCACCAGTATCTAAGGCCCCATACCAAATGGCCCCAAAGGAACTACAAGAATTAAAGAAGCAGTTGCAAGAACTCCTAGGTATGGGCTTCATACGACCAAGCGTATCTCCATGGGGTGCGTCGGTGTTGTTTGTAAAGAAGAAATATGGAAGCATGAGGATGTGCATCGATTATAGGGAGATAAATCGATTAACCATCAAGAATAAGTACTCACTCCCGAGGATCGAAGATCTGTTAGATCAACTGAAAGGAGCTAAGGTATTTTCCAAGATCGACTTACAATCGAGATACCATCAACTGAAAGTAGAGACAAAGGATATACCTAAGACAGCTTTTAAAACTCGATATGGACACTACGAGTTTACGGTGATGCCGTTTGGGCTAACCAATGCACCTGCAGTGTTCATGGACCTGATGAATCGAGTGTTTCATCAATACTTGGATAAGTTTGTCATAGTCTTCATCGACGACATTCTGATATATTCCAAGAGTAAGGAGCAACATGAAGAGCACATGAGAATAGCCTTAGAGGTATTACGCAAGGAGAAGCTATATGCCAAATTCAAGAAGTGCGACTTTTGGCTTGAACCAGTTGGATTTCTTAGACATGTAGTTATTGCCCAAGGGATTGAAGTAGATCCAGTAAAAGTAGAAGCAGTAACCAACTAGAAAGCACCAACAAATGCTGGCGAAGTACGAAGTTTTCTAGGATTGGCTGGATATTATAGGAGATTCATAGAAGGATTCTCCAAAATAGCTGGACCAATGATGCGGCTTACAAGGATGGGAGTAAAATTCCAATGGATGGAAAAATGAGAACAAAGTTTCCAAGAACTTAAGCAGAAGTTGATATCAGCACCTGTATTAACAATACCTGAAGGTACGAAAGGGTTTGTTATATATAGCGACGCATCCAAGCGAGGGTTGGGATGTGTACTAATGCAGAATGGAAAAGTGATAGCCTATGCTTCAAGACAATTGAAGAAACATGAGCAGAACTACCCGACGCATGATTTAGAACTTGCAGCGATAGTACACGCTTTGAAGATATGGCAACACTACTTGTATGGATGGAAGTGTGATATCTACATAGATCACAAAAGTCTCAAGTATTTCTTCACATAGAAGGAATTGAATATGCAACAAAGACGATGGTTGGAATTGGTGAACGATTACGGCTGCACTATTCACTACCATCTGGGTAAGGCTAATGTTGTGCCCAACTCTCTAAGTAGAAAATCAATGGAACAATTGACGTCACTAGCCACCTCTCAAGTGGAGTTAGTCAAGGACTTGGAAAAGTTATAGATCGAACTGGTTACCACACCAGGACAAGTCACTGCTCATCTAGCAGCTTTAATAATTTGACCTACTCTTAGAGATCGAATTATAGAAACACAAAATAAAGACTCATTTTTGTAGAAGATTAAGAATGAAGTTGGTACCGATAAGAAAAAGGACTTTGGAGTAGTTGAGGATCAGGCATGATATTTAGAGGAAGAATTTGCGTGCCTAAAGATGAAGCCTTAAGAAATGAGATATTGAAAGAAGCTCATTCCACCCCGTACACCGCACATCCCAGTGGTACGAAAATGTATCGAGATCTTCGAGATACATTTTGGCAGAGAAATATGAAAAGAAGTATAGGGTTGTACGTGCAGAAGTGCATGGTATGTCAACAAGTTAAGGCAAAACACCAAAAAACCAGCTGGATTGTTAAATCCACTAGATATACCTGAATGGAAATGGAAAAATATCACGATGGACTAATGCTATATGGGTAGTAGTGGATCGACTAACGAAGTCAGCTCATTTTCTTCCAGTGAAAATGACATTCAGTTTAGACCAATTGGCACAGTTGTACATTAAAGAGGTTGTGAGATTACACGGTGTACTTGTATCCATTGTGTCTGACAGAGACCTAAGGTTCACGTCCAAATTTTGGAAAAGTCTACAAGGAGCTATGGGAATGAAGCTGAACTTTAGTACAGCATACCACTCTCAGTCCGATGGTCAGTTTGAAAGGACCATCCAAACTTTGGAAGACATGCTGAGAACATGTGTTTTGGATCTAGGAGGTAATTGGGAGTCATACTTACCTCTAGTAGAGTTCACTTATAATAACAGTTTCCAAGCAACTATTGGAATGGCACCATACAAAGCTCTCTATGGTAGAAGATGTAGATCCCCTGTTCATTGGGATGAAGTCGGAGAGAAGAGAGTTTTGGGACCAGAAATGGTTGAAAGGACGGTCGAGGTAATCGATAAGATCCGTACAAGAATAAAGACAGCACATGATCGACAAAAGAGCCATGCAGATACAAGGAGGAAGGATTTAGAATTTAAAGTTGGGGATAAAGTGTTTCTGAAAGTAGCACTGATGAAAGGTGTACTTAGATTTGGAAAGAAAGGCAAGCTATAACCCCAATATATCGGACCTTTCGAGATACTTGATAGAGTCGAAAATGTGGCTTACCAACTAGATTTGCCACCTGAATTATTGGCAGAGCACAATGTGTTCCATATATCGATGATAAAGAAGCATGTACATGATCCTAATCATGTAGTGAGTTATCAAACCTTGGAGGTACATAAATATTTGTTGTACGAGGAACTATCGATCAAGATATTGGATCGAAAAGTGCATAAACTAAGGAATAAAGAGATTTAGCTGGTTAAGATACAGTGGAGTCATCACGGCGTAGAAGAAGCCACTTGGGAAAAAGAAGAAGAAGCCAAAGATAAGTATCCAACACTATTCGTCCAATCAGAAGGTAAATTTCAAGGACGAAATTTTAATTAAGGTGTGGGAGATGTAGAACCCCAAATAATTCTAGACACCTTAGTGGCACTAAGACATGAATATTGGATGACTAAAGTATACTTCAAATTTTTAGTCTCATTTGAGACCCATTTTCAACATATGAAACATTCAATTTGGAAAATGATATCTAAATAAAATTGTAGCTCTTTGAGTTAGCTTTCCAATGCACTTTGACTTACCTCAATCGGATATCGGTAGAAGAAGTTATGATAGAAACACTGAAAGCTGTGCAGTGTCAACCGGACTACAACTGGTCGACCGAAACTACCTGAAATGAAAATTCTCGTTTTTCTCTAGAATTTAAATATTTATTTTCATCAATTATTTTCTCAAAGGACCACCCACGTTTTTGGCAATAAAAACCCCATTAAATTGAAACATTTAACCTCAAACTTAAATGGCACCCATGTTTTTTCTCTTAAATGAAATTTGACCCTTCATTTGCTTTAAGTTATGAGATATTTACCTATAAATAGAGACCTCATTTCACTCATTTTGTCTCACACCAAAAGCAAGAGCTTTTACATACTAAAGAAAGAGTTTCCAAGAGAGAAAAAGAGATGGAGGAAAACTATTTTTCCTAGAAGTTTAAGAAGTGTTTTCAAGCATCAATTCTCAACAGTTTTCAAACATCCAAGGAGTGCATTTCTTTCAACGTCCAAGTTTCATTGAAGTTTTCAATCCAAGTTCTCAAAGTTTCAAAAGCATAAATCAAGGTAGGTAGAGGTGCAATGTGTTTAATCGTGTTAAGTTATAAGTTCCGATTCATGTTAATGTTTGTCTGTCAAATGGTACTCCGGTACGGTATATCCCTCTATGTTAATGGTTGTATGTCAAATGGTACTCCGATACGGTATACCCCTCTATGTTGAAGAAATGTTCGTATGTTAAATGGTGCCCTCGGGTACAGCATACCCCTTCATGTCAAATGGTGCCTCCGGGTACGGCATGTATGAAAAGTTATAAAGTTAATGTTTTGAAATGTATAACTTGATCACGAATCCACCTATGACACCTATTGAGTTTTTCAACTCACGGGTTTAATCCCATCTCTACAGATTGAAGGAATTCTACCTCGGGCATGGATGGAGGAGAAGATGGAGAGTGATGCAACGAGCCCATGGAAACCCTGTGAATAAGTGATTTGGATTTATTTTTATGAAATGTTTTCCAATGTTATTTCTTCAAAGTTTTGAATAACGCAGAATGCGAGAAAAAATTATGTTTTCTTCAAATAAATTACATTTGTTTGTTTTGAAAAATGATTCAGTGTTTTTGTTTAAAGTATTTGAAGTATTGTTATTTAAATTATTATCCGAAGATGCAAGCTTCCGCTAAAACGCATACACTTGTTACTAAACCACTGGTTAAGCTTAGTAAAGTAAGTAACGTTCCGGTCCACTAGGGGTTAGGGTGTTACAAGACAACCATTGATGTACTAAGAGGGCTTAAGGAATAGGCATGAGTAATCGTCTTCGTGTGCCAAGTGTATTAAAATATGAGTGGCATCAATAAGCCCTATCATATAATCACTATAAAAACCAAATTTTTGAAAACTATCACACACCTTAATCATGGAGGGCTTGCGATGTGTGAATTTGCCAACAAGTGTGAATTTATACGGTTTAGAAAGAAGATCCTCCTCTTCATTGGTAAATGCAACAACCGGCTCTCCCATATGCATGAAAGTTCTTTAGAGGTGAACGTGTGGTCATTGAGTCCTGTAGAGCTTGAAAAATGTGTGCAAAAGACTTTCATTGGTTGCGCTCGGCCTGAGAAATTACAGATTTACAAGAAAGTGCAGCCGCATATGACTTTTGAGCTTGATTAGTTATTGTAGGGACGTCCCATGGCAAATTTGATGATGGAACTATGTCCGTAACAAAATTCCCCAGATTCTGTTCTAGTGGCACCGGCGCATGACCACCGCGCGCCGACCAGTGGGCTACCAGATTTCGATGGTGATTTTCAAACAGTGTCGAAAAATTTTGATTTTTCACAAAGAGATGTGGAATTTCATGCTGATCATCACAGTATAGACCATTTTCTAAAATGAGTTTGAGATTGGCCAAAATCTACAAATTTTTGGCCAAATTTCCGTCACTTCCGATCGCCCGTGGCGGCGCATCCGGTGGTGTATTGGCATGATTTTTTAGAAGAAGGTTCCTCTCACCATGGGTAATCAAAAAATGTGGCGCGTGTTTCTGTCCAAGGTCTGTAGCAAGATTAATTGTAAAATCAGAATTCGATTGCTCGGAAGTCGATTTGTCAATTTCGGGCGATTCGGATGCAATCTCCACCATCCCTAGGGTTTTTCGCCCTTTTGGAATCAATGGTGAGGGTTCTAGACCATGATTCGATCCATAGGATGAAGTTTTGACAACATTGGGATTCATGCCATTGAAGTTTTCATTAGAATTCAATTCTATTGCTCCCAAAACATTTGTTGCATAGTGTGTTGGATGATTTTTGGGTGATTGGGGTTGGAATCCACTTGATAGTGGTGGTATTTCAGGTGGTGGATTGAGATTGTTGAAGATTTGTGGTTTTTCTCCCATTCTAGTGAGAAGGGAGAGTGTTTTGGGCTAGAGAGAGAAAATAGAAGGGAGAGAATGTTTGGGGTTTGGGGTTCGGGGTTTAGGGCTTTTTTTAGGGTCTAGGGTTTAGGATTTAGGGCTCTCCAATGAACTAAATCCCGATAAAATTTTAGTCAAATTTGATTGGAAACGTGCCAACAAAAAAAATCCGAATGAAATTGTAGTAAAATTTGATTCGAACTGTATCAATGAACCAAACTAATGTAAATTTTAGTCAAATTTGAATTTAAACACACCAATGAAGCAAACTTAGGTAAAATTTTAGTCAAATATGATTGAAAATGCGCCAATGAAAAAAATTCAGATGAAATTTTCGTCAAATTTGATTTAACACATGCCAATGAGAGAAACCCTTAGGAAATTTTGGTCAACTCCAATGAACAAAACTCATGTGAAATTTGACTGAAAATGCGCCAACAAAAAAATTTGCTAGAAAGTTTAGTCAAATTTGATTTGAAATGTGTCGTTGAGCCAAATTAATCCAAGAGTTTAGGATTAATAAGTCGAGCCAAAAAATCCAACAAGAATGACGCTTGAAAGACCCCTTGATCACGTAATTCAAGAATTATATCCGATTGTTTGAACGCCACAAGTTAACACTTGATAAATTCGAAGTTGTTCAATGAACAACGATGAAGAGAAGACAATACACCTCACTTTTAATTCAATATCAATAATGTCAAAGGTTTTTAACAATTGAATGAAAACTCCTATTTATACTAAACCTAAAAACTAGGTAAAAATCGTGCAAAAGTCGATCATAATCCCCAAAATATGGAAAAAATCAAAATCTAACAAAATATGAAAAAATACCAAAAATAGGAAATTCATCAAAAAAATAGCATGTGCGACCGCATAGTGTATTTCCATGCAGTTGCATGGTTCAACAAAAATGCTGTCTTGAGTTTCGGTATGCCACCATGCGGCCGCATGGTGTTTTTGCTTGTACAATCGCACATGCTTGTTTTCAGCCTCCGGTTTCGTCGCTTGATAACAAATTGATCCAAGTTGATTCGGCCTTCGACCCGAACATGAAAGTTGCTCCATTTTGAGTCCCGAACATGGTTCCATTAATGGTTTCTTGAATGAGCAATCCCATCGCTTGTTTCACTTGCTTTGTTGTTGATCGCGTCATTGGTTTGCCATCGACTATCAACGGATCTCGTCTCACACTCGCCTTCATCGAGCTCGACTCCTGGATCATATCATTCCCTCCCTCTTCAAAAGGATTTGTCCTCGAATCTGAACCTGCATCAAACAGAGAGAGATCAGATACATTAAAAGTAGCCAAAACATTGTACTCACCTGGAAGGTCCAACTTGTAAGTATTGTCGTTTATCATTTCAATAACTTGAAAATGGACCATCGACCCTAAACCAAAGTCATGTGAAATTTTAGTCAAATTTGAATGTAAACGCGCCAGTGAACCAAACTTGGGTGAAATTTTAGTCAAATCTGATTGAAAATGCGCTAATGAACAAAGTCCAGATGAAATTTTAGTCAAATTTCATTTGATACACGCCAATTAATGAAACCCTGGCGAAAATTTAGTCAACTTTGATTGGAAACGATCCAGTGAACAAAACTCATGTGAAATTTTAGTCAAATTTGAATGAAAACGTGCCAACGAAAAAATTTGCTTGAAAGTTTAGTCTATTTTGATTCGAAATGTGCCAATGAACCAAAGTCCTATGAAATTCCAGTCAAATTTAATTGGAAACGCACCAATGAACAAAATTCAGATGAAATTTTAGTCAAATTCAATTGGAAACACGCCAATGAACGAAATCCAGGTGAAATTTTAGTCAAATTTGATTGAAAATGTGTCAATGAATCAAACTCATGTGAAATTTTAGTCAAATTTGATAGAAAACACGCCAACGAAAATATCCGCTTGAAATTTTAGTTAAATTTGATTCGAAATATGCAAATGAACTAAAGTCACGGGAAATTTTAGACAAATTTGTTTGGAAAAGCACCAATGAACCAAACTCAGGTAAAATTTTAGTCAATTTTGATTGGAAAGTGCCAATGAACAAAATTTAGGTGAGATTTTAGACAAATTTGATTGGAAATGCTCAAACAAACAAAATCCTTGTGAAATTTTAGTCAAATTTGAATAGAAACTCGTCAATTAACAAAATCCCGGTGAAATTTGAGCTAAATTTGAATTGAAACGCCTCAACAAAAAAATCTGTTCTAAAGTTTAGTCAAATTTGATTCGAAAATGTGCCAATGAATCAAAGTCGTGTGAAATTCTAGTCAAATTTATGAAATTTTAGTTAAATTTGATTGGTAACGCACTAACGAACAAAATTCTTGTGAAATTTTAGCCAAATTTGATTAGAAACACATCAATTAACAAAATCCCGATGAAATTTTATCAAATCTGATTGTAATCGCGCCAATGAACCAAACCCATGTGAAATTTTAGTCAAATTTGATTAGAAACGCGGCAACGAACAAAATTCAGATAAAATTTTAGTCAATTTTGATTTGATACAAGCCCATGAACGTACCCAGGTGACATCTGATTTTAGTCAGATTTGATTCGAAAAGTGCCAATAAACCAGAGTCGTGTGGAATTCTAGTCAAATTAGATTGGAAACGTGCTAATGAACAAATTTTGATGAAATTTTAGTCAAATTCTACTGGAAACGCACCAATGCAAAACTTAAGTGATGTTTTAGTCAAATTTGATTAGAAACACCCCAGTTAACAAAATTACAGTAAAATTTTAGTGAAATTTGATTGGAATTGTGCCAATGAACCAAATCCATGTGAAATTTTAGTCAAATTTGAAGGGAAACGCGCTAACGAACAAAATTCAGATGAAGTTTTAGTCGAATTTGATTTGATATAAGCCATAAACAAACCCACGTGAAATTTTAGTCAAATTTGATTGGAAACTCTCCAACGAACAAAACTTATGTGAAATTTTAGTCAAGTTTAATTGGAAACACGCCAATGAAAAAAATTTAGATGAAATTTTTGTCAAATTCGATTGAAAACATACTAACGAACAAAATTCTGGTGAAATTTTTTAGTCAAATTTGATTTGAAACATGCTAATTAACAAATTTTTGGTGAAATTTTAGTCAAACTTAATTGGAATCCTGCTAATAAACCAAACCCATGTGAAATTTTAGTCAAATTTGATGGGAAATGCACCAACGAACAAAATTCTGATAATATTTTAGTCAAATTTGATTTGATACAAGCCCATAAGCGAACCCAGGAGAAATTTTAGTCAAATTTGATTGGCAATGCTCCAATGAAGAAAACTCATGTGAAATTTTTGTCAAATTTGAATGGAAACGTTCTAACGAAAAAATTTGCTTGAAAGTTTAGCCAAATATAATTCGAAATGTGCCAACGAACAAAATTAAGATGAAGTTTTAGTCAAATTTGAATGGAAACGCGGAAATGAAAAAATCCGCTTGAAAGTTTAGTCAAATTTGATTCGAAATGTGCCAATGAACCAAATTCTTGTGAAATTCTAGTGAAATATGATTGGAAAAACGCTAATTAATAAAATTCAGATGAAATTTTAGTCAAATTCGATTGGAAATGCACTAATGACCAAAATCTTGGTGATATTTTAGTTAAATTTGATTAGAAATACGCTAATTAACGAAATCCCAGTGAAATTTTAGTCAAATTTGAATGAAAATGCGCCAACGAAAAAATCCTCTTGAAAGTTTAGTCAAATTTGATTTGAAATGTGCCAATGAACCAAAGTCATGTGAAATTCTATTCAAATTTGATGGGAAACGTGCCAATGAACAAAATTCAGATGAAATTTTAGTCAAATTTGATTTGATACTAGCCCATGAACGAAAACCTTTATGAAACTTTAGTCAAATTTAATTGGAAACGTTCCAATGAACAAAACTCATGTGAAATTTTAGTCAAATTTGAATGGAAACGTGCTAACAAAAAAATCCGCTTGAAAATTTAGTCAAATTTGATTCGAAATGTGCCAATAAACCAAAGTCATGTTAAATTTTAATCAAATTTGAATGTAAACGTGCCAATAAACCAAACTTGGGTAAAATTTTAGTCAAATCTGACTGAAAATGCGCTAATGAACAAAGTCCAGATGAAATTTTAGTCAAATTTGATTTGATTCACGCCAATAAATGAAACTCTGGCGAAATTTTAGTCAACTTTGATTGGAAATACTCTAATGAACAAAACTCATGTGAAATTTTAGTCAAATTTGAATAGAAACGGGCCAACAAAAAAATCCTCTTGAAGTTTAGTCAAATTCGAATGGAAACGCGCCAATGAACAAAATTCAGATAAAATTTTAGTCAAATTCAATTGGAAACGCACTAACGAACAAAATCCTTGTTAAATTTTAGTCAAATTTGATTAGAAACATGCCAACTAATAAAATCTCGATGAAATGTTAGTCAAAATTGATTTGAGAAAGCTAAATTAATCCAAGAGTTTAGGATTAATAAGTCGAGCCAAAAAATCCAACAAGAATGACGTTTGAAAGACCCCTTGATCACGTAATTCAAGAATTATATCCGGTTGTTTGAACGCCACAAGTTAACACTTGATAAATTCGAAGTTGTTCAATGAACAACGATGAAGAGAAGACAATACACCTCACTTTTAATTCAATATCAATAATGTCAAAGGTTTTTAACAATTGAATGAAAACTCCTATTTATACTAAACCTAAAAACTAGGTAAAAATCGTGCAAAAGTCGATCATAATCCCCAAAATATGGAAAAAATCAAAATCTAACAAAATATGAAAAAATACCAAAAATAGGAAATTCATCAAAAAAATGGCATGTGCGACCGCATAGTGTATTTCCATGCAGTTGCATGGTTCAACAAAAATGCCGTCTTGAGTTTCGATATGCCACCATGCGGCCGCATGATGTTTTTGCTTGTACGATCGCACATGCTTGTTTTCAGCCTCCGGTTTCGTCGCTTGATAACAAATTGTTCCAAGTTGATTCGGCCTTCGACCCGAACATGAAAGTTGCTCCATTTTGAGTCCCGAACATGGTTCCATTAATGGTTTCTTGAATGAGCAATCCCATCGCTTGTTTCACTTGCTTTGTCGTTGATCGCGTCATTGGTTTGCCATCGACTATCAACGGATCTCGTCTCACACTCGCCTTCATCGAGCTCGACTCCTGGATCATATCATTCCCTCCCTCTTCAAAAGGATTTGTCCTCGAATCTGAACCTGCATCAAACAGAGAGAGATCAGATACATTAAAAGTAGCCAAAATATTGTACTCACCTGGAAGGTCCAACTTGTAAGTATTGTCGTTTATCTTTTCAATAACTTGAAATGGACCATCGCCCCTTGGTTGCAACTTGGACTTCCTTTGCTTCGGGAACCGCTCCTTCCTAAAGTGCACCCAAACCCAATCTCCTGGCTCGAATGTCATGTGCTTCCTACCTTTGTTCACCTGCGATGCAACCAACTTACTTTTATTTTCAATTTGTGCTTTTACCTTTTCATGGAGTGATTTAACTAGCTCCGCCTTCTTTTTGCCATCTAAACTACCACGTTCATTCACAGGTAAAGGAATTAAATCCAAAGGAGTTAGTGGATTAAAACCATATACAATTTCAAATCGAGAATATGACGTACTAGAGTGAACAGCTCGATTGTATGCAAATTCAGCAAATGGTAGACACTCTTCCCAACTCTTCAAATTTTTATTGATTACTGTGCGTAACAATTGTGTAATAGTCTTATTCACTACCTCAATTTGCCCATCCGTTTGTGGGTGACAAGTTGTGGAAAATAGTAACTTAGTACCTAACTTACCCCACAAAACTCTCCAAAGTGACTCAAAAATTTGACATCCTGATCCGACACTGTGCTTCTAGGAACCCCATGTAAACGCACAATCTCTTTAAAGAATAAGTTAGCAATGTTCGTGGCATCGTCAGTTTTGTGACATGGTATAAAATGTGTCATTTTGTTGAACCTATCTACAACCACAAAAATAGAATCCCGACCTCTCTTAGTCCTAGGTAAATCGAAAACAAAGTCCATCGAGATATCAACCCAAGGCTCACTAGGTGTAGGTAAAGGTGTGTACAAACCTTGTGGTAAAACCTTAGATTTAGCCTTTTTACAACCCGTGCATCGACTACAAATTCGCTCAACATCACTTTTCATCTTAGGCCAATAAAAATGCTCCTTCAATACATCTAAAGTCTTTTGAACCCCAAAGTGTCCCATCAATCCACCACTATGTGCCTCCCTTACTAACAACTCCCCAATAGAACAATTAGGAGCACATAACCTATTTTTCCGAAATAAATACCCCTCATGCCTAAAGAACCTATCAACCGCCCCTTTTACGCATGACAAATAAATATCCGAAAATTCAACATCTTTTTCATACAATTCCTTAATATGTTCAAATCTAAGTAGCTTAGAATCAAGAGTAGTTAGCAATACGTACCTTCGCGACAACGCATCCGCCACCACATTTTCCTTACCTTGTTTATACCGAATGATGTATGGAAAGGTCTCAATGAATTCCATCCACCATGCATGCCTCTTGTTCAATTTACCTTGTCCTCGCAAGTGCTTTAATGACTCATGATCGGTGTGTATTACGAACTCCTTGAGCCATAGGTAATGTTACCAAGTCTCCAAAGCTCGAACAAGTGCATAAAGTTCTTTGTCATATTTAGGATAATTTAAAGCAGCTCCACTCAGTTTCTCACTAAAGTATGCGATAGGCCTCCGATCTTGCATTAAAACTGCTCCAATCCCTATTTCTGCATCACACTCAATCTCGAATGTTTTATCAAAGTTAGGTAATGCCAAAATAGGTGTTTCACACAATCTACCTTTAATAGTATTAAATGCAAGTTCCTGTTAATCACCCCAATGAAAACCTGTACTCTTTTTAACTACTTCCGTGAGTGGTGCTGTGATAGTGCTAAAATCTTTCACAAAACACCTATAAAGACTAGCCAAACCACGAAAACTCCTAACCTCCATTATGCTTTTAGGTGTTGGCCAATCTCTAATAGCTTTTATCTTTTTATCACCTACTTCTTCCCCATTAGAACTAACCACAAAACCAAGAAAAATAACTCTATCCATACAAAACGTGCATTTCTTAATATTAGCATAGAGTTGTTCTTTCCTTAAAACAATTAACACATACTTTAAATGTTCTACATGCTCTCCTAGGTCTTTACTATAGATTAATATGTCGTCAAAATAAACCACAACAAATTTCCCTATAAAAGCACGTAAAATATGATTCATTAAACGCATAAAAGTGCTAGGTGCATTTGTGAGTCCAAACGGCATAACCAACCATTCGTATAAACCATATTTAATTTTAAAAGCCGTTTTCCATTAATCACCCTCCCGCATACGAATTTGATGATACTCGCTTTTTAAATCAATTTTAGAAAATATGCAAGCACCATATAATTCATCAAGCATGCCATCTAACCTAGGTATAGGGTGATGATACTTTACTGTTATGTTGTTGATAGCCATACAATCCGCGCACATTCGCCATGTTCCATCCTTTTTTGGTACAAGCAAAATCGATACCGCGCAAGGACTCATGCTTTCCCTCACGTATCCTTTGCTCATTAACTCCTCCACTTACCTTTGAAGCTCCTTAGTCTCCTCAGGATTACTTCAATAAGTCGGTCGATTTGGAATGAGAACTCCGGGTATGAAGTCAATTTGATGTTCAATGCATTGAATAGGCGGCAATCCACTTGGTGCATCCTTCGAAAATACATCGTCGAATTCCTACAACAAAGACTTAGCCAAACTAGGGAGGGGTGAGTTAGTTTCCTCAAAATTGAGGAGTGATTCCTTATAAACGAACAACATCATTTCTTTTTTCTCAACTACCACTCTCCTCAAATCACTCTGTTTTGCAAAGAAATTTGCTCATGTTTTCTCTCTTCTCTCGGGGCACTCTCTTTCTTTTCTCTCTTGTGATTGCTCTCTCTTTTTCTCCCCAATGGCTATCTCAACATTTTCTCTCTTTTTCTCCAACTCACTATTTGCTTTCATTTTTTATAAATCTTTTGCTCTCCTCTCTTTCTCACTTCTCAATTTTAATTGGTCCTCATAGACTTGCGCCGGTGTTAATGGCACAAGAGTAATGGTCATTCCATCCTTAATGAAACCCTATCGATTTTTTTACCCATCATGCATAGTCTTCCTATTGTATTGCCATGGTCGCCCCAATAAAATATGTCCCGCTTGCATTGGCACCACATCACACACTAACTCGTCCTTATAACTCCCAATTGACAAATTAAGTAACACCCTTCGATTCAGCCTCACCTCGCCACTCTCATTCAACCATTGCAATTTATAAGGTCTCGGGTGTCTCAACAATGTTAAACCCAATTTTTCTACAAGGGATACGCTAGCTACATTAGTGCAACTACCACCATCAATTATAACACTACATACCATATTGTTGACGTGGAAAATATTCTCCCGTTACAACTTCAAGTCATCCGCTTTGACGTGAGTAGTGAGAGCTCGCCTTGTGATTAGTAGATCCCCAACCGGCCCTTCAACTTTTTCTTCTTCATTAACACCCTCCAACACCAGCGTGTCATCAAACTTGCCATCACTATCGCTCACAATCTCTCCATTATCCCGCAACACCAACCATTTGTTTGGGCATTGAGAAGCAATATGCCCCGTTCCCAAACACCTAAAACATTTGATGTCCCGATTGCACGACGGTTGTGCCTCCAATTTTGATATTGGTTTGCTAACGTTTTCATCCTTGCCCTTTTGCCAATCATTTTTACCTCTAGGTGCAGCCCTATTTTTGTTGTTGTCATCCCACTTCGATTTCCATGTTGGATTAGGAGTCGAAGTACCTAACGGTTGGCTAGACGTCCCTTTCCTCTTCAATTGCCTCTCGACCATCATTGCCACATGTAACATGTCCTCGATTTCCACATAGTGTTGCAACTCTACAACATTTGCAATATCCCAATTTAACCCATTCAAGAACCATGCAGTGGTAGCTTCCCGATCTTCCTCCACATTAGCTCGAATTATAAGATTTCCATCTCCTTGTGATAATCCACTACGTTTTCGATCCTTGGTACAAACCTTCCAATTTTTGATGGATTTCCCTATAATAGTGACTCGGAACAAACCCCCTCCTCATCAACATCTTCAACTCATCCCAAGTGCTAATTGGCCTTTCCCGACCCCTATGCCGTGATGTAATTACTTGATCCCACCAAGATATCGCGTAATCCACAAATTCAAGCACCGCCAATTTTACCTTTTTCTCCTCCGAATAATTATAGCACTCAAAAATCATCTCAACCTTTCTTTCCCACTCTAAATATGCTTCCGGATCGCTTCTTCCCTTAAATTGCGGAATAGTCATTTTAATACCCCCCAAATTTCCATCTACTTCATCTCCCAAGTTATTTCTACCCCGTCTTTCCATCCTATCACCCCTATGCCTCACTCGACCCATATCAAAGTCATTTTCATCAAAATCATCCTCATCACTACGATACTCATCTCGCCTTCTTCTCCTAGATTCAAGCCTACCCGGCCCCCTAGCATTAGACATCTCCACTTGTCCCCGACTAAGATTAACAATTGTAGTACCCATTTGCGCCATCCATTCCCCTTGCCTATTCACCTTCTCCTTAACATCACCAAGTACCCTTTTAAACCTCCTTATCATGTCCTTCGATGCATTGTTATCATTACCGTTTCGGCTTGAATTAGAACCTTCTCTTTTCGACATCACATCACATAATTTTTTATACCTCACAAAGATTTCACTCGAAAAACACTAACTATGGCTTTTTTCCTCTATTGAACTCACCACTCGGCCTTTTACCACTCAAAGTCTCCCTCCAAGCATTTCAAAGAACCAAGTGAACTAAATCAATTGTTTTACCGGGAATTCAAATAACCCGAATATTAATTGAAGACCATGAGACTCAAAGGACTTGAATAAGTGGAATGGATGAATGTTTTGATACAAATATGTGAATAGACTCAAAAGAAGACTAAAAGAATCGAACCCAATTGAATATCCCAAAATCAAACACAATGTAGGGATTGTTGTTGGTAGAAAAACAAAATGAAACAATAATAATATCAATTTTTTTTCTCTTTTTTTTGTACTTTTTTTTTTTACTCCTTGACGAAAGAAGATGAGTAAACTACCAACAACTCAATGAAATGCCAAAAAGAAAACAAGAATGAAGAAGAACTAAGAAAGTACAATTAACGACCCAAATAAATAAAGAAAAGATATAACCTTCAATTAATTTGAAACCAAAGCTCTGATACCAACTGATGCGAACCCCGTAGCATCATTGACTATGAAACTCACAACAAGATTGACGAACCCAAGAAAGCCAAATTAACCCAAAAGAAAGTCGAACTAAAAAATCTAACAAGAGCGACGGTTGAAAGACCCCTTGATCATGCAATCCAAGAATTATATCCAGTTGTTTGAACGCCACAAGTTAACACTTGATAAATTCGAAGTTGTTCAATGAAGAACGATAAGGAGAAGACAATACGCCTCACTTTTAATTCAATATCAATAATGTCAAAGGTTTTTAACAATTGAATGAAAACTCCTATTTATACTAAACCTAAAAACTAGGTAAAAATCATGCAAAAGTCGATCATAATCCCCAAAATATGGAAAACAATCAAAATCTAGCAAAATATGAAAAAAAATACCAAAAATAGGAAATTCGCTAAAAAAATGGCCTGTGCGACCGCATAGTGTATTTCCACGCGGTCGCATGATTTAACCAAAATGCCGTCTTGAGTTTCAGTATGCCACCATGTGGCCGCATGATGTTTTTGCCTATGCGGTCGCATAGGGTTGTTTTTAGCCTCCGGTTTCATCGCTTGATAACAAATTGATCCAAGTTGATTCGGCCTTCGACCGAACATGAAAGTTGCTCCATTTTGAGTCCCGAACATGGTTCCATCAATGGCTTCTTGAACGAGCAATCCCGTCACTTGTTTCACTTGCTTTGTCCTTGATCGCCTCATTGGTCCGCCATCGACTATCAACGGATCTCGTCTCGCACTTGTAGAACCCCAAATAATTTTAGACACCTTAGTGGCACTAAGACATGAATATTGGATAACAAAAGTATACTTCAGATTTTTAGTCTCATTTGAGACCCATTTTCGACATAGGAAACATTCGGTTTGAAAAATGATATCTAAATAAAAGTTGTAGCTCTTTGAGTTAGATTTCCAACGTACTTTGAATTACCTCAATCGGATATTAGGAGAAGAAGTTATGATAGAAACACTGAAAGCTGTGCCTTGTCAACCGGACTACAACCGGTCGACCGAAATTGCCTGAAATGAAAATTCTCGTTTTTCTCTAGAATTTAAATATTTATTTTCATCAATTATTTTCTCAAAGGGCCACCCACGTTTTTGGCAATAAAAACCCCACTAAATTGAAGCATTTAACCTCAAACTAAATGGCACCCATATTTTCTCTCTTAAATGAAATTTGACCATTCATTTGCTTTAAGTTATGGGATATTTACCTATAAATAGAGACCTCATTTCACTAATTTTTTCTCAC
The DNA here is from genome assembly GCF_002742605.1 of Olea europaea var. sylvestris. Taxonomy (NCBI): domain Eukaryota; kingdom Viridiplantae; phylum Streptophyta; class Magnoliopsida; order Lamiales; family Oleaceae; genus Olea; species Olea europaea. Next base: position 27,217 of record NW_019248434.1, on the reverse strand, counting down.
ACCAAAAGCAAGAGCTTTTATATACTAAAGAAAGAGAGAAAAAGAGAGAAAAAGAGAGGGAGGAAAACTATTTTTCCTAGAAGTTTAAGAAGTGTTTTCAAGCATCAATTCTCAATGGTTTTCAAACATCCAAGGAGTGCATTTCTTTCAACGTCCAAGTTTCATTGAAGTTGTCAATCCAAGTTTTCAAAGTTTCAAAAGCATCAATCAAGGTAGGTAGAGGTGCAATGTGTTTAATCGTGTTAAGTTATAAGTTTCGATTCATGTTAATGTTTGTATGTCAAATGGTACTCCGGTACGGCATATCCCTCTATGTTAATGGTTGTATGTCAAATGGTACTTTGGTACGGCATACCCCTCTATGTTGAAGAAATGTTCGTATGTCAAATGGTGCCCCCAAGTATGGCATACCCCTTCATGTCAAATGGTGCCTCCGGGTACGGCATGTATGAAAAGTTATAAAGTTAATATTTTGAAATGTATAGCTTACGAATGCACCTATGATACCTATTGAGTTTTTCAACTCACGGGTTTAATCTCATCTCTACAGATTAAAGGAATTCTACCTCGGGCATGGATGGAGGAGAAGATGGAGAGTGATGCAATGAGCCCATGGAAATCCGGTGAATAAGCGATTTGGATTTATTTCTATGAAATGTTTTCCAATGTTATTTCTTTAAAGTTTTGAATAACGCAGAATGCAAGAACAAGTTATATTTTCTTCAAATAAATTACATTTTGTTGTTTTGAAAAATGAACGAACAAAATCCTTGTGAAATTTTAGCCAACTTTAATTAGAAATGCGCTAATGAACTAAACTCCAGTAAAATTTTTATCAAATTTTATTGGAAACGCGCCAATAAATCAAACCAACGTGAAAATTTAGTCAAACTTGATTAAAAATGCGCTAATGAACAAAATGCACATGAAATTTTAGTCGAGTTTGATTTGAAAAACACTAAGGAACAAAATTTAGGTGAAATTTTAGTCAAATTTGATTAAAAACTCGTCAATGAACTAAATCCCGTTGAAATTTTAGTCAAATTTGATTGGAAACGTGCCCATGAACCAAAGCCCTATGAAATTCTTGTTGAATTTGATTGGAAACGTGCTACCGAAAAAACCGCATGAAATTGTAGTCAAATTTGATTCGAAATGTGTCAATGAACCAAAGTCATGTGAAATTTTAGTCAAATTTGAATGAAAATGTGCTAATGAACCAAACTTAGGTGAAATTTTAGTCAAATCTAACGGAAAACGCGCCAATGAACAAAGTCCAGATGAAATTTTAGTAAAATTTGTTTTGATATGCGCCAATAAATGAAACCCTGGTGAATTTTAGTAAATTTTTATTGGAAACGCTCTAATTAACAAAACTCATGTGAAATTTTAGTCAAATTTGAATGGATGCGCGCCAACAAAAAAATCCCCTTGAAAGTTTAGTTAAATTTGATTCAAAATGTGCCAATAAACTAAAGTCGTGTGAAATTTTAGTCAAATTCGAATGGAAATGCGCCAATGAACAAAATCCAGATGAAATTTTTGTGAAATTCGACTGAAAACGCACTAATAAACAAAATCATTGCGAAATTTTAGCCAAATTTGATTAGAAACAAGCCAATCAACAAAATTCTGGTGAAATTTTAGTCAAATTTAATTGGAATCGTGCTAATGAACCAAATTCATGTGAAATTTTAGTAGAATTTGATGGGAAACGCGCCAACGAATAGAATTCAGATGAAGTTTTAGTCAAATTTGATTTTATACAAGCCCATGAATGAACCTAGGTGAAATTTTAGTCAAATTTAATTGGAAACGAGCAAATGAATCAACTCAGGTGAAATTTTATTCAAATTTGACTTAAAAAGCGCCAACGAACAAAATTCAGATGAAATTTTAGTCAAATTTGATTTGATATAGTCCCGTAAACGAACTCACGTGATATTTTAGTCAAATTTGATTGGAAATTCTCAAATGAACCAAACTCATGTGAAATTTTAGTCAAATCTGAATGGAAATACAACAACAAAAAAACCTGCTTGAAATTTTAGTTAAATTTGGTTCGAAATGTGGCAATGAACCAAAGTCATGGGAAATTTTAGTCAAATTTGATTGGAAACGCGCTAATGAACAAAATCCAGGTGAAATTTTAGTCAAATTTGATTGGAAATGCTCTAACGAACAAAATCCTTGTGAAATTTTAGCCAACTTTAATTAGAAATGCGCTAATGAACTAAACTCCAGTAAAATTTTTATCAAATTTTATTGGAAACGCGCCAATAAATCAAACCAACGTGAAAATTTAGTCAAACTTGATTAAAAATGCGCTAATGAACAAAATGCACATGAAATTTTAGTCGAGTTTGATTTGAAAAACACTAAGGAACAAAATTTAGGTGAAATTTTAGTCAAATTTGATTAAAAACTCGTCAATGAACTAAATCCCGTTGAAATTTTAGTCAAATTTGATTGGAAACGTGCCCATGAACCAAAGCCCTATGAAATTCTTGTTGAATTTGATTGGAAACGTGCTACCGAAAAAACCGCATGAAATTGTAGTCAAATTTGATTCGAAATGTGTCAATGAACCAAAGTCATGTGAAATTTTAGTCAAATTTGAATTAAACGTGCCAATGAACCAAATTTAGGTGAAATTTTAGTCAAATCTCATTGAAAATGTGCTAATAAACAAAGTCCAGATGAAATTTTAGCCAACTTTGATTGGAAACGATCCAATGAACAAAACTCATGTGAAATTTTAGTCAAATTTGAATGGAAACGCGCCAACGAAAAAATTTGCTTGAAAGTTTAGTAAAATTTGATTCGAAATGTGCCAATAAACCAAAGTCGTGTAAAATTCTAGTCAATTTTGATTGGAAACATGCCAACGAACAAAATTCAGATGAAATTTCAGTCAAATTCGATTGGAAACACGCTAGCGAAAAAATTTTAGTGAAATTTTAGTCAAATTTGATTAGAAACACGCCAATGAACGAAATCCAGGTGAAATTTTAGTCAAATTTGAAAGAAAACACGTCAACGAAAATATCCGCTAGAAATTTTAGTTAAATTTGATTCGAAATATGCAAATGAACCAAATCATAGAAAATTTCAGACAAATTTGTTTGGAAAAGCGCCAATGAATCAAACTTAGGTGAAATTTTAGTCAATTTTGATTGGAAACGTGCCAATGAACAAAATTTAGGTGAAATTTTAGACAAATTTGATTGGAAATGCTCTAACAAACAAAATTCTTGTGAAATTTTAGTCAAATTTGATTAGCTACGCGCCAATTAACAAAATCCTGGTAAAAATTTAGTCAAATTTGAATTGAAACACGTCAACAAAAAAATCCGCTTTAAAGTTTAGTCAAATTTGATTCGAAATGTGCCAATGAATCATAGTCGTGTGAAATTCTGGTCAGATTTGATTGAAAACGTGCTAATGAACAAAATTCAGATGAAATTTTAGTCAAATTTGATTCGAAATGTGCCAATGAATCATAGTCGTGTGAAATTCTGGTCAGATTTGATTGAAAACGTGCTAATGAACAAAATTCAGATGAAATTTTAGTCAAATTTGATTGGTAATTCACTAACGAACAAAATCCTTGTGAAAGTTTAGTCAAATTTGATTAGAAACATGCCAATTAACAAATTTCTCATGAAATTTTAGTCAAATCTGATTGGAATCGTGCCAATGAACCAAACCCATGTGAATTTTTAGTCAAGTTTAATGGGAAACACGCCAACGAACAAAATTCAGATGAAGTAGTCAAAATTGATTTGATACAAGCCTAAGGATGAATCCAGGTGAAATTGTAGTCAGATTTGATTGGAAACACTCCAATGAAGAAAACTCATGTGAAATTTTAGTCAAATTTGGATAAAATTGTGCCAAAAAAAAATTCACTTGAAAGTTTAGTCAAATTTGATTCGAAATGTGCCAATAAATCAAAGTCGTGTGGAAACGTGCAAATGAACAAATTTTGACGAAATTTTAGTCAAATTCTATTGGAAACGCACCAATGAACCAAACTCATGTGAAATTTTAGCCAAATTTGATGGAAAACGTGCCAACGAACAAAATTCAGATGAAATTTTAGTCAAATTCTATTGGAAACGCACCAATGAACCAAACTCATGTGAAATTTTAGCCAAATTTGATGGAAAACGTGCCAACGAACAAAATTCAGATGAAGTTTTAGTCAAATTTGATTTCATACAAGCCCATGAACGAACCCAGGTGAGATTTTAGTCAAATTTGATTGGAGACGCTTCAATGAACAAAACTTATGTGAAATTTTAGTCAAGTTTAATTGGAAACGCGCTAATGAAAAAAATTCATATGAAATTTTTGTCAAATTCGATTAGAAACATGCTAACTAACAAAATTCTGGTGAAATTTTAGTCAAATTTGATTGGAATCGCTTTAATGAACCAAATCCATGTGAAATTTTAGTCAAATTTGATGGGAAACCCGCCAATGAACAAAATTCTGATGATACTTTAGTCAAATTTGATTTGATACAAGCCCATGCGCGAACTCGGGTGAAATCTTAGTCAAATTTGAATGGAAACGTTTCAACGAAAAAATTCGCTTGAAAGTTTAGTCAAATATGATTCGAAATGTACCAACGAACAAAATTAAGATGAAGTTTTAGTCAAATTTGAATGCAAATGCGGCAACGAAAAAATTCGCTTGAAAGTTTAGTCAAATTTGATTCAAAATGTGCCAATGAATCAAATTCGTGAGAAATTCTAGTGAAATTTGATTAGAAACACACTAATTAATAAAATTCAGATGAAATTTTAGTCATATTCAATTGGAAATGTACTAATAAACAAAATCTTGGTGACATTTTAGTCAAATTTGATTAGAAACACGCTAATTAACGAAATTCCAGTTAAATTTTGGTCAAATTTGAATGGAAACGTGCCAACGAAAAAATTCGCTTGAAAGTTTAGTTAAATTTAATTCGAAATGTGCCAACGAACCAAAGTCGTGTGAAATTCTAGTCAAATTTGATTGAAAACGGGCCAATAAACAAAATCTAGATGAAATTTTAGTCAAATTTGATTGGAAACATGCAAATGGACCAAACTCAAGTGAAATTTTAGTCAAATTTGATTGGAAACATGCAAATGGACCAAACTCAAGTGAAATTTTAGTCAAATTTGATTGGAAATGGGCCAATGAATAAAATTCATGTGAAATATTTGTCAAATTTGGTTGGAAATGCTCTAACAAACAAAGTCCTTATAAAATTTTAGTCAAATTTGATTCAAAATGCACCAATGAACAAAATTTAGATGAAGTTTTAATCAAATTCGAATGGAAACGCACCAATGAAAAAAATCTTTGAAATGTGCCAATGAACCAAAGTCGTGTTAAATTTTAGTCAAATTTGAATGGAAATGCACTAATGAATAAAATCCTTGTGAAATTTTAGCCAGGTTTGATTAGAAACACGCCAATTAACAAAATCTCGGTAACATTTTAGTCAAATTTAATTGGAATCGCGCCAATGAACCAAATCTATGTGAAATTTTAGTAAAATTTGATGGGAAACGCGCCAATGAATAAAATTCAGATGAAGTTTTAGTCAAATTTGATTTGATACAAGTCGATGAACGAACTCAAGTGAAATTTTATTCAAATTTGATTAGAAACATGCCAATTGACAAAATTCATGTGAAATTTTAGTCAAATTTGATTGGAATCGCGCCAATGAACCAAATCCATGTGAAATTTCAGTAAAATTTGATGGGAAACGTACCAACGAACAAAATTCAGATGAGATTTTAGTTAAATTTGATTTGATACAAGCCCATGAATGAGCCCAAGTGAAATTTTAGTAAAATTTGATTGGAAATGCTCCAATAAACAAAACTCTTGTGAAATTTTAGTCAAATTTAATTGGAAATGCTCTAACGAAAAAAATCCTTGTAAAATTTTAGTCAAATTTGATTAGAAACGTGTCAATGAACTAAATCCCGGTGAAATTTTAATCAGATTTAATTGGAAACGCGCCAATGAACTAACCTCGTGTGAAATTTTGGTAATATTTGATGGGAAACGTGCCAACGAACAACATTCAAATGAAATTTTAGTCAAATTTGATTTGATACAAGCCCATGAACGAACACAGGTGAAATTTTTGTCAAGTTTGATTGGAAATGCTCTAAAGAACAAAATCCTTGTGAAATTTTAGTCAAATTTGGTTAGAAACGCGCCAATTAACAAAATCCTGATGAAATTTTAGTCAAATTTGAATAGAAACGGGCCAACGAAAAAATTCGCTTGAAGGTTTAGTCAAATTTGATTCAAAATATGGCAATGAACCAAAATCGTGGGAAACTCTAGTCAAATTTGATTGGAAATGGGCCAATGAACAAAATTCAGATGAAATTTTAGTTAAATTCGATTGAAAAAGCACTAACGAACAAAATCCATGTGATATTTTAGCCAAATTTGATTAGAAACACGCTAATTAACAATATCCCGGTAAAATTTTAGTCAAATTTGATTGGAATCGCATCAATGAACCAAATCCATGTGAAATTTTACATAAATTTTTATGGGAAACGTGCCAACGAACAAAATTCAAATGAAGTTTTAGTCAAATTTGATTTGATACAAGCCCATGAACGAACCCAGGTGAAATTTTTGTCAAATTTGATTAGAAACGCTCCAATGAAGAAAACTCATGTGAAATTTTAGTCAAATTTGAATGGAAACGCGTCAATGAGTAAAATCCAGATGAAATTTTAGCCAAATTCGTTTGGAAACGCACTAACAAACAAAATCTTGGGGAAATTATAGCTAAATTTGATTAGAAACACGCTAATTAACAAAATTCTGATGAAATTTTAGTCAAATTTGATGGGAAACGCGCTAACGAACAAAATTTTGATGATACATTAGTCAAATTTGATTTTACACAAGCCCATGAACGAACCTAGATGAAATTTTAGTCAAATTTGATTGGAAACACTCCAATAAACAAAACTCATGTGAAATTTTAGTCAAATTTGATTGAAAATGCTCTAACGAACAAAATTCTTGTGAAATTTTAATCAACTTTGATTGGAAACGCAGCAATGAACCAAATCCATGTGAAATTTTAGTCAAATTTGATTGAAAACGTACCAATGAACAAAATGCAAATGAAATTTTAGTCATGTTTGATTTGAAACGCACTAACGAACAAAATTCTTGTGAAATTTTAGTCAAATTTGATTGTAAAACTCGACAATGAACTAAATTTCAATGAAATTTTAGTCAAATTTGATTGGAACGTGCCAACAACAAAACCCGCATGAAATTGTAGTCAAATTTGATTTAAAATGTGCCAATGGACCAAAGTCATGTGAAATTTTAGTCAAATTTGAATGAAAACACTCAAATAAACCAAACCTATATGAAATTTTAGTTAAATCTGATTGAAAATGCACCAATGAACAAAGTCTAGATGAGATTTTAGTCAAATTTGATTTGATACAAGCCAATGAATGAAATGCTGGTGAAATTTTTATCAACTTTGACTAGAAACGATCCAATGAACAAAACTCATGTGAAATTTTAGTCAAATTTGAATGAAAACACACCAATGAAAAAATTCGCTTGAAAGCTTAGTCAAATTTGATTCGAAATGTACCAATGAATCAAAGTCGTGGGAAATTCTAGCCAAATTTGATTGGAAATGTGCCAATGAACAAAATTCCAGTGAAATTTTAGTTAAATTTGAATGGAAACGGGCCACCGAAAAAATTCGCTTGAAAGTTTAGTCAAATTTGATTCGAAATGTGCCAATGAATCAAAGTCTTATGAAATTCTAGTCAAATTTGATTGGAAATGCGCCAATGAACAAAATCCAGAAGAAATTTTAGTTAAATTTGATTGGAAACGTACTAACGAACAAAATCCTGGTGAAATTTTAATCAAATTTGATTAGAAACACGCCAATTAACAAACTCCCGGAGAAATTTTAGTCAAATTTGAATAGAAATGCACGAACGAAAAAATCCGCTTGAAAGTTTAGTCAAATTTAATTCGAAAACTGCCAATGAACTAAAGTCGTGTAAAATTGTTATGAAATTTGATTAGAAATATGCCAATGACCAAAATTCAGATGAAATTTTGGTTAAATTCGATTTGAAACGCACAAACGAACAAAATTCTGATGAAATTTTTTGTCAAATTTGGTTAGAAGCACGCCAATGAACGAAATTCAGGTGAAATTTTAGTCAAATTTGATTGGAAACGTGCCAATGAACGAAACCCACGTGAAATTTTAGTCAAATTTGATTAAAAATGCGCCAATGAACAAAGTGTAGATGAAATTTTTGTCAACTTTTATTGGAACGCTCCATTGAACAAAACTCATGTAAAATTTTAATCAAATTTGATTGGAAACACGCCAACGAAAAAATTAGCTTGAAAGTTTAGTCAAATTTGATTCGAAATGTGCCAATGAACTAAAGTTGTGTGAAATTCTAATGAAATTTGATTGCAAATGCACCAACGAACAAAATCTAGATGAAATTTTAGTCAAATTTGATTGGAAACTCACTAACGAACAAAATTCTGGTTAAATTTTAGTCAAATTTGATTTGAATCTAGGCAAAGAACTAAATCCAGATGAAATTTTTGTCAAATTTGATTGGAAACATGCCAATGAACCAAACCCTTGTGAAATTTTAGTCAAATTTGGCTTAGGTGAAATTTTAATGAAATCTTATTGAAAACGTGCCAATGATGAACAAAGTATAGATTAAATTTTAGTCAAATTTGATTTGATACACGCCAATGAACGAAATGCTGGTGAAATTTTTGTCCACTTTAATTGGAACGCTCCATTGAACAAACTCATGTGAAATTTTAGTCAATTTTGAATGGAAACACTCCAACGAAAAAATCCCCTCGAAACGTGCCAATGAGCTAAAGTCGTGTGAAATTCTAGTGAAATTTGATTGGAAACGTGCCAATGAATAAAATCCAAATGAAATTTTAGTCAAATTTGATTGGAAACGTACTAACGAACAAAATCCTTGTGAAAATTTAGTCAAACTTGGTTAGAAACACGCCAATTAACAAAATCTCGAAGAAATTTTAGTCAAATTTGAATAGAAATGCGCCAACGAAAAAATCCGCTTGTAAGTTTAGTTGAATTTAATTCGAAATCCGCCAATGAACCAAAGTCGCGTGAAATTTGATTGGAAACGTTCAAATGAACAAAATCCAGATGAAATTTTGGTCAAATTCGATTTGAAATGCACGAACGAACAATATCCTGGTGAAATTTTTAGTAAAATTTGATTAGAAGCACGCTAATGAACGAAATTCAGGTGAAATTTTAGTCGAATTTGATTGAAATGCGCTAATGAACGAAACCAATGTGAAATTTTGGTCAAATTTGAATGGAAACGCCAATGAAAAAACCCGCTTGAAATTTTAGTTAAATTTGATTCAAAATGTGCCAATGAACCAAAGTCACGAGAAATTTTAGTCAAACTTGATTGGAAAGCACGAACGAACAAAATCCTGGCAAAATTTTAGTCAAATTAGATTAGAAACATGCCAATGAACTAAATCCCGGTGAAATTTTAGTCAAATCTGATTGGAAACTTGCCAGTGAAAAAACCCGCATGAAATTGAAGTAAAATTTGATTTGAAATGTGCCAATGAACTAAAGTCATGTGAAATTTTAGTCAAATTAGACTGAAAATGCGCTAATGAACAAATCCAGTTGAAATCTTTGTCAAATTTGATGTGAATTGCACTAACGAACAAAATTTTGATGAAATTTTAGTCAAATTTGATTAGAAACACACAATGAACTAAATCTTGTTGAAATTTTAGTCAAATTCGATTGGAAATGCACCAATAAACCAAACCCTTGTGAAATTTTAGTCAAATTTGATTGAAAACGTGCCAACGAAAAAATTTACATGAAATTGTAGTCAATTTTGATTCGAAATGTGTCAATGAACAAAAGTCATGTGAAATTTTTGTCAAATTTGAATGTAAATAGGCCAATGAACCAAACTTAGGCAAAATTTTAGTCTAATTTGATTGAAAATGCGCCAATGAACAAAATTCAGATGAAATTTTAGTCAAATTTGATTTGGTACACGCCAATGAATGAAACCTTGGTGAAATTTTAGTCAACTTTGATTGAAAACGCTCCAATGAACAAAACTCATATGAAATTTTAGTTAAATTTGAATGGAAACGTAGCAATGAAAAAATTTGCTTAAAAATTAATTCAAATTTGATTCGAAATGTGCCAATGAACCAAAGTCGTGTGAAATTATAGTCAAATTTGATTGGAAACGCGCCAATGAACAAAATCAAGAAAAAATTTTCGTCAAATATTATTAGAAACGCACTAACGAACAAAATCCTAGTGAACTTTTATTCAAATTTGATTAGAAAAACACCAATTAAGAAAATTCTGGTGAAATTTTAGTCAAATTCATTGGGAAACACACTAACGATCAAAACCCTGGTGAATTTTAGTCAAATTTACTTAGAATCACGCTAATTAACAAAATTCCGGTGAAATTTTAGTTAAATTTAAATGGAAACGAGCCACCGAAAAAATTCGCTTGAAAGTTTAGTTAAATTTGATTCGAAATGTGCCAATGAACCAAAGTCGTCTGAAATTCTAGTCAAATTTGATTGGAAACGCGCCAATGAACAAAATGCAAATGATATTTTATTCAAATTCGATTGGAAACGCACTAACGAACAAAATTCTGGTAAAGTTTTAGTTAAACTTGATTAGAAATAAGCCAATTAACAAAATCCAGGGGAAATTTTAGTCAAATTTGAATGTAAACGCGCCAATGAACCAAACTTATGTGAAATTTTAGTTAAATCTGATTGAAAAGTTGCTAATGAACAAAGTCCAGACGAAATTTTAGTCAAATTTGATTTGATACACGCCAGTGGATGAAACCCTGGTGAAATTTTAGTCAACTTTGATTGGAAACGCTCCAATGAACAAAACTCATGCGAAATTTTAGTCAAATTTGAATGGAAATGAGCCAATGAAAAAAATTGCTTGAAAGTTCAATCAAATTTGATTCGAAATGTATTAGAGAACCAAAGTCATGTGAAATTCTAGTCAAATTTGATTGGAAACGCACCAATGAACAAAACTCGGATGAAATTTTAGCCAATTCGATTGGAAACGCACAAATGAACAAAATTCTGGTGAAATTTTAGTTAAATTTGATTAGAAACAAGCCAATTAACAAAATTCCGTTGAAATTTTCATCAAATTTAATGGAAATGCGCCAACGAAAAAATTTGCTTGAAAGTTTAGTCAAATTTGATTCGAAATGTACCAGGGACCCAAAGTCGTGTGAAATTCTAGTCAAATTTGATTGGAAACGTGCCAATGAACAAAATTTTGATTTAATTTTAGCCAAATTCAATTGAAAATGCACTAACAAACAAAATTCTGGTGAAATTTTAGTAAAATTTGATTAGAAACATACCAATGAACTAAATCCAGGTGAAATTTCAGTTAAATTTTATTGGAAATGCGCCAATGAACCAAGCCCATGGGAAATTTTTGTAAATTTTTATTGGAAACGCGCCATCGAACAAATCCGCTTCAAATTTAGTTAAATTTGATTCGAAATGTGGCAATGAGGCAATGAACCAAATTCACGGGAAATTTTAGTCAAATTTGATTGAAAATGCTCCAATGAACCAAACTCAGCTGAAATATTAGTCAAATTTCTTTGGAAACGTGCCAATGAACAAAATTTAGATGAAATTTTAGCCAAATATTATTTCGTTCACATCAACGAACGAAATTCAGGCCAAATTTTAGTCAAATTTGATTTGAAACGGATGAACAAACAAAATTTTGGTGAAATTTTAATCAAATTTGATTAGAAGCATGCCAATGAACGAAATTTAGGTGAAAATTTAGTCAAATTTAATTGAAAACGTGCCAATAAACAAAACTCATGTGAAATTTTAATCAAATTTAATTGAAAATGCGCCAACGAAAAAATCTACTTGAAATTTTAGCTAAATTTGATTCGAAATGTGCCAATGATCCAAAGTCATGAGAAATTTTAGTCAAATTCGATTAGCAATGCTCTAACGATCAAAATTCAGTTGGAATGTTAGTCAAATTTGATTGGAATCATGACAATGAACAAAGTTCAGGTGAAATTTTAGTCAAATTTGATTGGACATGCTCTAGCGAACAAAATCCTAGTGAAATTTTAGACAAATTTGATTAGAAATGCGCCAATGAAGTAAATCCCGTTGAAATTTTAATCAAATTTGATTGGAAACGCACCAATAAATAAGACCCATGTGAAATTTTAGTCTAACATGATTGGAAAGGTGCCAATGAAAAAATTCGCATGAAATTGTAGTCAAATTGGATTCGAAATGAGCCAATGAACCAAATTCACATGAAATTTTAGTCAAATTTGATTGAAAACACTCCAACGAGCCAAACTTAGTTGAAATTTTAGTCAAATTTCATTGAAAATGTGCCAATGAACAAAATTCAGGTGAAATTTTAGTCAAATTTGATTGAAAATGCTCTAACGAACAAAATCCTTATGAAATTTTAGACAAATTTGGTTAGAAACACGCCTATGAACTAAATCATGTTGAAATTCTAATCAAATTTAATTGAAAACATGCTAACGAACAAAAGTTAGATGAAATTTTAGCCAAATTTTATTTCGTTCACGTCAACGAATGAAATTCAGGCCCAATATTAGTCAAATTTGATTTGAAACGCATGAACAAATAAAATCATGGTGAAATTTTAGTCAAATTTGATTAGAAGCATGCCAATGAGCGAAATTCAGATGAAATTTTAGTCAAATTTGATTGAAAACGTGCCAATGAACAAAATTCATGTGAAATTTTAGTCAAATTTGATTGAAAACGTGCCAATGAACAAAATTCATGTGAAATTTTAGTCAAATTTGATTGAAAATGTGCTAATGAAAAAATCTGCTTGAAATTTTAGTTAAATTTGATTCGAAATGTGCCAATGATCGAAAGTCACGAGATATTTTTGTAACGCCCCGACCCCTAGTGGACTGGAATGCTACTTAATTTACTTAACTTAACCGGTGGTTTAGTAACAAGTGTATACGTTTTAGTGGAAGCTTACATCTTTGGATAATAATTTAAATAACAATACTTCAAATACTTTAAACCAAAAACACTGGATTATTTTTCAAAACAACAAAATGTAATTTATTTGAAGAAAACATAACTTGTTCTCGCATTCTGCGTTATTCAAAACTTTAAAGAAATAACATTGGAAAACATTTCATAAAAATAAATCCAAATCACTTATTCACCGGATTTCCATGGACTCGTTGCATCACTCTTCATCTTCTCCTCCATCCATGCCCGAGGTAGAATTCCTTCAATCTGTAGAGATAGGATTAAACCTGTGAGTTGAAAAACTCAATAGGTGTCATAGGTGCATTCGTGATCAAGCTATACATTTCAAAACATTAACTTTATAACTTTTCATACATGCCGTACCCGGAGGCACCATTTGACATGAAGGGGTATGCCGTACCCGAGGGCACCATTTGACATACGAAAATTTCTTCAACATAGAGGGGTATGCCGTACTGGAGTACCATTTGACATACAACCATTAACATAGAGGGATATGCCGTACCGGAGTGCCATTTGACATACAAACATTAACATGAATTGAAACTTATAACTTAACACGATTAAACACATTGCACATTTACCTACCTTGATTGATGCTTTTGAAACTTTGAAAACTTGGATTGAAAATTTCGATAAAACTTGGACGTTGAAAGAAATGCACTCCTTGGATGTTTGAAAACCGTTGGGAATTGATGCTTGAAAATACTTCTTAAACTTCTAGGAAAAATAGTTTTCCTCTCTCTCTTTTTCTCTCTTGGAAACTCTTTCTTTAGTATGTAAAAAGCTCTTGCTTTTGGTGTGAGAAAAAATAAGTGAAATGAGGTCTCTATTTATAGGTAAATATTCCATAACTTAAAGCAAATGAAGGGTCAAATTTTATTTAAGAGAGAAAACATGGGTGTCATTTAAGTTTAAGGTTAAATGCTTCAATTTAGTGGGGTTTTTATTGCAAAAAACGTGGGCGGTCCTTTGAGAAAATAATTGATGAAAATAAATATTTAAATTCTAGAGAAAAACGAGAATTTTCATTTCAGG
>NW_019248434.1:12419-12961 GCF_002742605.1 Olea europaea var. sylvestris | reverse complement strand
TCAGACAGTTTCGGTCGACCGGTTGTAGTCCGGTTGACACTGCACAGTTTTCAATATTTCTATCATTACTTCTTCTCCCGATATCCGATTGAGGTAATTCAAAGTGTGTTGGAAAGCTAACTCAAAGAGCTATAACTTTTATTTAGATATAATTTTCCAAAACGAATGTTTACTATATCGAAAATGGGTCTCAAATGAGACTAAAAATTTGAAGTATACTTTAGTCATCCAATATTCATGTCTTAGTGCCACTAAGGTGTCTAGAATTATTTGGGGTTCTACATCCCCCACACCTTAACTAAAATTTCGTCCTCGAAATTTACCTTCTGATTGGACGAATAGTGTTGGATACTTGTCTTTGGCTTCTTCTTCTTTTTCCCAAGTGACTTTTTCTACGCCGTGATGATTCCACTGTATCTTAATTAGCTGAATCTCTTTATTCCTTAGTTTATGCACTTTTCGATCCAATATCTTGATCGGTAGTTCCTCGTACGACAAATCTTTCTGTACTTCCAAGGTTTGATAACTCACTACATGATTAG
>NW_019248434.1:0-12263 GCF_002742605.1 Olea europaea var. sylvestris | reverse complement strand
GATATGCTGTACTAAAGTTCAGCTTCGTTCCCATAGCTCCTTGTAGACTTTTCCAAAATTTGGACGTGAACCTTGGGTCTCTGTCAGTCACAATGGATACAGGTACACCGTGTAATCTCACAACCTCTTTAATGTACAATTGTGCCAATTGGTCTAAACTGAATGTCATTTTCACTGGAAGAAATTGAGCTGACTTCGTTAGTCTATCCACTACTACCCATATAGCATTATTTCCTCTTGCTGACTTCGGGAATCCAACCACAAAGTCCTTCGTGATATTTTCCCATTTTCATTCAGGTATATCTAGTGGATTTAACAATCCAACTGGTTTTTGGTGTTCTGCCTTAACCTATTGACATACCATGCACTTCTGTACATACAGCCCTATACTTCTTTTCATATTTCTCCACCAAAATGCATCTCAAAGATCTCGATACATTTTCGTACCACCGGGATGTGCGGCGTACGGGGTGAAATGAGCTTCTTTCAATATTTAGTTTCTCAAGGCTTCATCCAAAGGTACGCAAATTCTTCCTCTAAATATTAGTGCCTGATCCTTAGCTATTCCAAAGTCCTTTTTCTTATAGGTACCAACTTCATTCTTAATCTTCTGCAAAAATGAGTCTTTATTTTGTGCTTCTATAATTCGATCTCTAAGAGTAGGTCGAATTATTAAAGCTACTAGATGAGTGTTGACTTGTCCTAGTGTGGTAACCACTTCGATTTGCAACTTTTCAAAGTCCTTGACTAAAAATCTGAAGTATACTTTAGTCATCCAATATTCATGTCTTAGTGCCACTAAGGTGTCTAAAATTATTTGGGGTTCTACAATGTTAGTCAAATTCAGTTGGCAACGCTCTAACGAATAAAATTCAGTTGAAATGTTAGTCAAATTTGATTGGAATCACGCTAATGAATAATGTTCAGGTGAAATTTTAGTCAAATTTGATTGGAAATGCTCTAAGGAAAAAATCCTAGTGAAATTTTAGACAAATTAGATTAGAAACGTGCCAATGAAGTAAATCCTGTTGAAATTTTAATCAAATTTGATTGGAAACGCGCCAATAAATCAAACACATGTGAAATTTTAGTCAAACATGATTGGAAAGGTGCCAACGAAAAAATCCAAATGAAATTGTAGTCAAATTGGATTCGAAATGAGCCACTGAACCAAAGTCATGTGAAATTTTAGTAAAGTTTGAATTTAAATGTGCCAATGAACAAAACTTAGGTGAAATTTTAGTTAAACCTGATTGAAAACTCGCCAATGAACAAAATTCAGATGAAATTTTAGTTAAATTTGATTTGATACACGCCAGTAAATGAAACCCTGGGGAAATTTTAGTCAACTTTGTTTGGTAACGTTCCAATGAACGAAACTCATGTGAAATTTTAGTGAAATTTGAATGGAAATGTACCATTGAAAAAATTTGCTTGAATGTTTAGTCGAATTTGATTCGAAATGTGCCTATGAACCAAAGTCGTGTGAAATTCTAGTCAAATTTGATTAGAAACGCGCCAATGGACAAAATCTAGATGAAATTTTAGTCAAATTCGATTGGAAATGCACTAACGAACAAAATCCTGTTGAAATTTTAGTCAAATTTGATTAGAAACACGCCAATTAATAAAATCCCGGTGAAATTTTAGCCAAATTTAAATGAAAACGCGCCAACAAAAAAATTCGCTTGAAAGTTTAGTTAAAGTTGATTCGAAATGGGCCAATGAACTAAAGTTGTGTGAAATTCTAGTCAAATTTAATTGGAAATGCGCCATCGAATAAAATTCACAGGAAATTTTAGTCAAATTTGATTAGAAGCATGCTAATGAACGAAATTCAGGTGAAATTTTAGTCAAATTTGATTGAAAATGCACCAATAAATAAAACTTATGTGAAATTTTAGTCAAATTTGATTGAAAATGCACCAATAAATAAAACTCATGTGAAATTTTAGTCAAATTTGATTGGAAACGGGCCAACAAAAAAATCCGCTTGAAATTTTAGTTAAATTTGATTCAAAATGTGCCAATGAACTAAAGTCAAGGGAAATTTTATTCAAATTTGATTGGAAACGGGCCAACAAAAAAATCCGCTTGAAATTTTAGTTAAATTTGATTCAAAATGTGCCAATGAACTAAAGTCAAGGGAAATTTTATTCAAATTTGATTGGAAACACAAATGAACCAAACTTAGTTGAAATTTTAGTCAAATTTGATTGGAAACGCACCAATGAACAAAATTTCGATGAAATTTTCGTCAAATTTGATTGAAAATGCTCTAACAAACAAAATCCTTGTGAAATTTTAGAGAAATTTGATTAGAAACGTGCCAATGAACTAAACCCATCTGAAATTTTAGTTAAATCTGATTGAAAACGCTCCAATTGAACAAAATGGAGATGAAATTTTGGTCGACTTTGATTTGAGATGCACTAACGAACAAAATCCTGGTGAAATTTTAGTCAAATTTGATTTGAAATGTGCCAATGACCCAAACCCTTGTGAAATTTAAGTCAAATTTGATTTGGAGCCTGCCAATAACCCAAACCCTTGTGAAATTTTAGTCAAATTTGATTGAAAAGGTACCAACGAAAAAATCTGCACGAAATGTGCCAATGAATGAAAATCATGTGAAATTTTAGTGAATTTGAATTGAAACGCGTCAATGAACCAAATTTAGGTGAAATTTTAGTCAAATCTTATCGAAAATGCGCCAATGAACAAAATCCATATGAAATTTTAGTCAAATTTGATTTGATACACACCAATGAATGAAACCCTGGTGAAATTTTAGTCAACTTTGATAGGGAACGCTCCATTGAACAAAAATGGAAACGCACCAATGAAAAAATCTGTTCGAAAGTTTAGTCAAATTTGATTCGAAATGTGTCAATGAACCAAAGTCGTGTGAATTAGCCAAATTTGATTGGAAACGTGCTAATGAACAAAATTCAGATGAAATTTTAGTCAAATTCGATTGGAAACGCACTAACGAACAAAATCCTAGTGAAATTTTTGTCAAATTTGATTAAAAACTTGCCAATTAACAAAATTTTAGTGAAATTTTAGTCAAATTTGAATGGAAACGCGCCAACGACAAAAATCGCTAGAAAATTTAGTCAAAATTGATTCCAAATGTGCCAATGAATAAAAGTTATGTGAAATTCTAGTCAAATTTCTTTGGAAACGCGCCAATTAACAAAATGCAAATGATATTTTTATCAAATTTGATTGGCAACACTCTAACAAACCAAATACAGATGAAATTTTAGTCAAATTTGATTGGAATCATGCTAAAGAACCAAACTTATGTGAAATCTTAGTCAAATTTGATGAGAAACATGCTAATGAACAAAATTCAAATGAAATTTTAGTAAAATTTGATTTGATACAAGCCCATGAACAAACCCAGGTGAAATTTTAGTCAAATTTGATTGGATACGCTCCAACGAACAAAACTCATTTGAAATTTTAGTCAAATTTGAATGGAAACGTGCCAACGATAAAATCCGCTTGAAAGTTTAATGAAATTTGATTCGAAATGTACCAATGAACCAAATCCATGGGAAATTTTCTTAAAATTTGATTGGGGACTCACCAACGAACAAAATTCAGAAGAAATTTTAGTCAAATTTATTTGATACATGTCAATGAATGAAATCTAGTCGAAATTTTAGTCAAATTTGATTTGAAATGTGCCAATGAAAAAATCAGTATGAAGTTTGTCAAATTTGATTTGATACAAACCTATTAACGAAACCCAGGTGAAATTTTAGTCAAATTTGATTGGAAACGCTCCAATAAACAAAACTCATATGAAATTTTAGTCAAATTTGAATGGAAACGCGCTAACAAAAAAAACTGCTTGAAAGTTTAGTCAAATTTGATTCGAAAATGCGCCAATGAATCAAAGTCATGTGAAATTTTAGTCAAATTTCACTGAAAACGCGCCAATGAACAAAATTCAGTCGAAATCTTTGTCAAATTTGATGTGAAACGCACTAAAAAACAAAATCCTGATGAAATTTTAGTCAAATTTAACTAGAAACATGCCAATGAACTAAATCCCGGTTAAATTGCAGTTAAATTTTATTGGAAACGCGCCAATGAACCAAACCCGAGGGAAATTTTTGTAAAATTTGATTGGAGACTTGCCAATGAACAAAATTCAGATGAAATTTTAGCCAAATTTTATTTCATACACGTAAATGAATGAAATTCAGGTTAAATTTTAGTCAAACTTTGCAGAACCCCAAATAATTCTAGACACCTAAGTGACACTAAGACATGAATATTGGATGACTAAAGTAGACTTCAAATTTTTAGTCTCATTTGATACCCATTTTCGACATAGGAATCATTCGACTTGGAAAATGATATCTCAATAAAAGTTGTAGCTTTTTGAGTTAGCTTTCCAACGCACTTTGAATTACCTCAATCGGATATCGGGAGAAGAAGTTATGATAGAAACACTAAAGACTGTGCAGTGTCAACAGGACTACAACCGGTCGACCGAAACTGCCTGAAATGAAAATTCTCGTTTTTCTCTAGAATTTAAATATTTATTTTCATCAATTATTTTCTCAAAGGACCACCCACGTTTTTGGCAATAAAAACCCCACTAATTTGAAGCATTTAACCTCAAACTTAAACGGCGCCCATATTTTCTCTCTTAAATGAAATTTGACCCTTCATTTGCTTTAAGTTATGGGATATTTACTTATAATTAGAGACCTCATTTCACTCATTTTTTCTCACACCAAAAGCAAGAGCTTTTACATAGTAAAGAAAGAGTTTCCAAGAGAGAAAAAGAGAGGGAGGAAAACTATTTTTCCTAGAAGTTTAAGAAGTGTTTTCAAGCATCAATTCTCAACAGTTTTCAAACATCCAAGGAGTGCATTTCTTTCAACGTCCAATTTTCATCGAAGTTTTCAATCCAAGTTTTCAAAGTTTCAAAAGCATCAATCAAGATAGGTAGAGGTGCAATGTGTTTAATCGTGTTAAGTTATAAGTTTCAATTTATGTTAATATTTGTATGTCAAATGGTACTCCAGTACGGCATATCCCTCTATGTTAATGGTTGTATGTCAAATGGTACTCTGGTACGGTATACACCTCTATGTTGAAGAAATGTTCGTATGTCAAATGGTGCCCTCGGGTATGGCATACCCCTTCATGTCAAATGGTGCTTCCGGGTACGGCATATAAGAAAAGTTATAAAGTTAATGTTTTGAAATGTATAGCTTGATCACGAATGCACCTATGACACTTATTGATTAGAAATGAAAAAAACTCAAATGAAGTTTTAGTTAAATTTGATTTGATACAAGCCCATGAACGAACCAAGGTGAAATTTTTGTCAAATTTGATTAGAAACGCTCCAAATGAAGAAAACTCATGTGAAATTTTAGTCAAATTTGATTGAAAACACACCAATGAACAAAATGCAGATGAAATTTTAGTCATGTTTGATTTGAAACGCACTAACAAACAAAATTCTTGTGAAGTAGATGAGGTCTCTGATCTGTCTAAGAATACCCTGAATCGACCATGGTCCTCCACAAGAATTTTGTTCGTTAGTGCGTTTCAAATCAAACATGACTAAAATTTCATCTGCATTTTGTTCATTGGTGTGTTTTCAATCAAATTTGACTAAAATTTCACATGGATTTGGTTCATTGGCGCATTTCCAATCAAAGTTGATTAAAATTTCACAAGGATTTTGTTCGTTAGAGCATTTTCAATCAAATTTGACTAAAATTTCACATGAGTTTTGTTAATCGGAGTGTTTCCAATCAAATTTGACTAAAATTTCACCTGGGTTCGTTCATGGGCTTGTGTAAAATCAAATTTGACTAAGGTATCATCAAAATTTTGTTCATTGGCGCGTTTCCCATCAAATTTGACTAAAATTTCATCAAAATTTTGTTAATTGACGTGTTTCTAATCAAATTTAGCTATAATTTCCCCCAGATTTTGTTTGTCAGTGCGTTTCCAAATGAATTTGACTAAAATTTCATCTGGATTTTGCTCATTGACACGTTTTCATTCAAATTTGACTAAAATTTCACATGAGTTTTCTTCATTTGGAGCGTTTCTAATCAAATTTGACAAAAATTTCACCTTGGTTCGTTCATGGGCTTGTATCAAATCAAATTTAACTAAAACTTCATTTGAGTTTTTTTCATTTCTAATCAATAAGTGTCATAGGTGCATTCGTGATCAAGCTATACATTTCAAAACATTAACTTTATAACTTTTCTTATATGCCGTACCCGGAAGCACCATTTGACATGAAGGGGTATGCCATACCCGAGGGCACCATTTGACATACGAACATTTCTTCAACATAGAGGTGTATACCGTACCAGAGTACCATTTGACATACAACCATTAACATAGAGGGATATGTCGTACTGGAGTACCATTTGACATACAAATATTAACATAAATCGAAACTTATAACTTAACACGATTAAACATATTGCACCTCTACCTATCTTGATTGATGCTTTTGAAACTTTGAAAACTTGGATTGAAAACTTCGATGAAAATTGGACGTTGAAAGAAATGCACTCCTTGGATGTTTGAAAACTGTTGAGAATTGATGCTTAAAAACACTTCTTAAACTTCTAGGAAAAATAGTTTTCCTCCCTCTCTTTTTCTCTCTTGGAAACTCTTTCTTTACTATGTAAAAGCTCTTGCTTTTGGTGTGAGAAAAAATGAGTGAAATGAGGTCTCTAATTATAAGTAAATATCCCATAACTTAAAGCAAATGAAGGGTCAAATTTCATTTAAGAGAGAAAATATGGGCGCCGTTTAAGTTTGAGGTTAAATGCTTCAAGTTAGTGGGGTTTTTATTGCCAAAAACGTGGGTGGTCCTTTGAGAAAATAATTGATGAAAATAAATATTTAAATTCTAGAGAAAAACGAGAATTTTCATTTCAGGCAGTTTCGGTCGACCGGTTGTAGTCCTGTTGACACTGCACAGTCTTTAGTGTTTCTATCATAACTTCTTCTCCCGATATCCGATTGAGGTAATTCAAAGTGCGTTGGAAAGCTAACTCAAAAAGCTACAACTTTTATTGAGATATCATTTTCCAAGTCGAATGATTCCTATGTCGAAAATGGGTATCAAATGAGACTAAAAATCTGAAGTCTACTTTAGTCATCCAATATTCATGTCTTAGTGTCACTTAGGTGTCTAGAATTATTTGGGGTTCTACAAAGTTTGACTAAAATTTAACCTGAATTTCATTCATTTACGTGTATGAAATAAAATTTGGCTAAAATTTCATCTGAATTTTGTTCATTGGCAAGTCTCCAATCAAATTTTACAAAAATTTCCCTCGGGTTTGGTTCATTGGCGCGTTTCCAATAAAATTTAACTGCAATTTAACCGGGATTTAGTTCATTGGCATGTTTCTAGTTAAATTTGACTAAAATTTCATCAGGATTTTGTTTTTTAGTGCGTTTCACATCAAATTTGACAAAGATTTCGACTGAATTTTGTTCATTGGCGCGTTTTCAGTGAAATTTGACTAAAATTTCACATGACTTTGATTCATTGGCGCATTTTCGAATCAAATTTGACTAAACTTTCAAGCAGTTTTTTTTGTTAGCGCGTTTCCATTCAAATTTGACTAAAATTTCATATGAGTTTTGTTTATTGGAGCGTTTCCAATCAAATTTGACTAAAATTTCACCTGGGTTTCGTTCATAGGTTTGTATCAAATCAAATTTGACAAACTTCATGCAAATTTTTTCATTAGCACATTTCAAATCAAATTTGACTAAATTTTCGACTAGATTTCATTCATTGACATGTATCAAATAAATTTGACTAAAATTTCTTCTGAATTTTGTTCGTTGGTGAGTCCCCAATCAAATTTTAAGAAAATTTCCCATGGATTTGGTTCATTGGTACATTTCGAATCAAATTTCATTAAACTTTCAAGCGGATCTTATCGTTGGCACGTTTCCATTCAAATTTGACTAAAATTTCAAATGAGTTTTGTTCGTTGAAGCGTATCCAATCAAATTTGACTAAAATTTCACCTGGGTTTGTTCATGGGCTTGTATCAAATCAAATTTTACTAAAATTTCATTTGAATTTTGTTCATTAGCATGTTTCTCATCAAATTTGACTAAGATTTCACATAAGTTTGGTTCTTTAGCATGATTCCAATCAAATTTGACTAAAATTTCATCTGTATTTTGTTCGTTAGAGTGTTGCCAATCAAATTTGATAAAAATATCATTTGCATTTTGTTAATTGGCGCGTTTCCAAAGAAATTTGACTAGAATTTCACATAACTTTTATTCATTGGCACATTTGGAATCAATTTTGACTAAATTCTCTAGCGACTTTTGTCGTTGGCGCGTTTCCATTCAAATTTGACTAAAATTTCACTAAAATTTTGTTAATTGGCGAGTTTTTAATCAAATTTGACAAAAATTTCACTAGGATTTTGTTCGTTAGTGCGTTTCCAATCGAATTTGACTAAAATTTCATCTGAATTTTGTTCATTAGCACGTTTCCAATCAAATTTGGCTAATTCACACGACTTTGGTTCATTGACACATTTCGAATCAAATTTGACTAAACTTTCGAACAGATTTTTTCGTTGGTGCGTTTCCATTTTTGTTCAATGGAGCGTTTCCTATCAAAGTTGACTAAAATTTCACCAGGGTTTCATTCATTGGTGTGTATCAAATCAAATTTGACTAAAATTTCATATGGATTTTGTTCATTGGCGCATTTTCGATAAGATTTGACTAAAATTTCACCTAAGTTTGGTTCATTGGCACGTTTCAATTCAAATTCACTAAAATTTCACATGATTTTCATTCGTTGGCACATTTCGTGCAGATTTTTTCGTTGGTACCTTTCCAATCAAATTTGACTAAAATTTCACAAGGGTTTGGGTTATTGGCACGCTCCAAATCAAATTTGACTTAAATTTCACAAGGGTTTGGGTCATTGGCACATTTCAAATCAAATTTGGCTAAAATTTCACCAGGATTTTGTTCGTTAGTGCATCTCAAATCAAAGTCGACCAAAATTTCATCTCCATTTTGTTCAATTGGAGCGTTTTCAATCAGATTTAACTAAAATTTCAGATGGGTTTAGTTCATTGGCACGTTTCTAATCAAATTTCTCTAAAAATTTCACAAGGATTTTGTTTGTTAGAGCATTTTCAATCAAATTTGACGAAAATTTCATCGAAATTTTGTTCATTGGTGCGTTTCCAATCAAATTTGACTAAAATTTCAACTAAGTTTGGTTCATTTGTGTTTCCAATCAAATTTGAATAAAATTTCCCTTGACTTTAGTTCATTGGCACATTTTGAATCAAATTTAACTAAAATTTCAAGCGGATTTTTTTGTTGGCCCGTTTCCAATCAAATTTGACTAAAATTTCACATGAGTTTTATTTATTGGTGCATTTTCAATCAAATTTGACTAAAATTTCACATAAGTTTTATTTATTGGTGCATTTTCAATCAAATTTGACTAAAATTTCACCTGAATTTCGTTCATTAGCATGCTTCTAATCAAATTTGACTAAAATTTCCTGTGAATTTTATTCGATGGCGCATTTCCAATTAAATTTGACTAGAATTTCACACAACTTTAGTTCATTGGCCCATTTCGAATCAACTTTAACTAAACTTTCAAGCGGATTTTTTTGTTGGCGCATTTTCATTTAAATTTGACTAAAATTTCACCGGGATTTTATTAATTAGCGTGTTTCTAATCAAATTTGACTAAAATTTCAACAGGATTTTGTTCGTTAGTGCATTTCCAATCGAATTTGACTAAAATTTCATCTAGATTTTGTCCATTGGCGCGTTTCTAATCAAATTTGACTAGAATTTCACACGACTTTGGTTCATAGGCACATTTCGAATCAAATTCGACTAAACATTCAAGCAAATTTTTTCAATGGTACATTTCCATTCAAATTTCACTAAAATTTCACATGAGTTTCGTTCATTGGAACGTTACCAAACAAAGTTGACTAAAATTTCCCCAGGGTTTCATTTACTGGCGTGTATCAAATCAAATTTAACTAAAATTTCATCTGAATTTTGTTCATTGGCGAGTTTTCAATCAGGTTTAACTAAAATTTCACCTAAGTTTTGTTCATTGGCACATTTAAATTCAAACTTTACTAAAATTTCACATGACTTTGGTTCAGTGGCTCATTTCGAATCCAATTTGACTACAATTTCATTTGGATTTTTTCGTTGGCACCTTTCCAATCATGTTTGACTAAAATTTCACATGTGTTTGATTTATTGGCGCGTTTCCAATCAAATTTGATTAAAATTTCAACAGGATTTACTTCATTGGCACGTTTCTAATGTAATTTGTCTAAAATTTCACTAGGATTTTTTCGTTAGAGTATTTCCAATCAAATTTGACTAAAATTTCACCTGAACATTATTCATTAGCGTGATTCCAATCAAATTTGACTAAAATTGTAGAACCCCAAATAATTCTAAACACCTTAGTGGCACTAAGACATGAATATTGAATGACTAAAGTATACTTCAGATTTTTAGTCAAGGACTTTGAAAAGTTGCAAATCGAAGTGGTTACCACACTAGGACAAGTCACTACTCATCTAGTAGCTTTAATAATTCGACCTACTCTTAGAGATCGAATTATAGAAGCACAAAATAAAGACTTATTTTTGCAGAAGATTAAGAATGAAGTTGGTACCAATAAGAAAAAGGACTTTGGAATAGCTAAGGATCAGGCACTGATATTTAGAGGAAGAATTTGCGTACCTGTGGATGAAGCCTTGAGAAACTAAATATTGAAAGAAGCTCATTTCACCCCGTACACCGCACATCCCGGTGGTACGAAAATGTATCGAGATCTTCGAGATGCATTTTGGCGGAGAAATATGAAAAGAAGTATAGGGCTGTACGTGCAGAAGTGCATGGTATGTCAATAGGTTAAGGCAGAACACCAAAAACCAGCTGGATTATTAAATCCACTAGATATACCTGAATGAAAATGGGAAAATATCACGAAGGACTTTGTGGTTGGATTCCCGAAGTCAGCAAGAGGAAATAATGCTATATGGGTAGTAGTGGATAGACTAACGAAGTCAGCTCAATTTCTTCCAGTGAAAATGACATTCAGTTTAGACCAATTGGCACAATTGTACATTAAAGAGGTTGTGAGATTACACGGTGTACCTGTATCCATTGTGACTGACAGAGACCCAAGGTTCACGTCCAAATTTTGGAAAAGTCTACAAGGAGCTACGGAAACGAAGCTGAACTTTAGTACAGCATATCACCCTCAGTCTGATGGTAAGTCTGAAAGGACCATCCAAACTTTGGAAGACATGCTGAGAACATGTGTTTTGGATCTAGGAGGTAATTGGGAGTCATACTTACCTCTAGTAGAGTTCGCTTATAATAACAGTTTCCAAGCAACTATTGGAATGGCACCATATGAAGCTCTCTATGGTAGAAGATGTAGATCCCCTGTTCATTGGGATGAAGTTGGAGAGAAGAGAGTTTTAGGACCAGAAAAAGTTGAAAGGACGGTCGAGGTAATCGATAAGATCCGTGCAAGAATAAAGGTAGCACAGGATCGACAAAAGAGCTATATAGATACAAGGAGAAAGGATATAGAATTTCAAGTTGGGGATAAAGTGTTTCTGAAAGTAGCACCGATGAAAGGTGTACTTAGATTTGGAAAGAAAGGCAAGCTACGACCTCGGTATATCAAACCTTTCGAGATACTTGATAGAGTCGAAAAATGTGGCTAATCATGTAGTGAGTTATCAAACCTTGGAAGTACAGAAAGATTTGTCGTACGAGGAACTACCGATCAAGATATTGGATCGAAAAGTGCATAAACTAAGGAATAAAGAGATTCAGCTAATTAAGATACAGTGGAATCATCACGGCGTAGAAAAAGTCACTTGGGAAAAAGAAGAAGAAACCAAAGACAAGTATCCAACACTATTCGCCCAATCAGAAGGTAAATTTCGAGGACGAAATTTTAGTTAAGGTGTGGGGGATGTAGAACCCCAAATAATTCTAGATACCTTAGTGGCACTAAGACATGAATATTGGATGACTAAAGTATACTTCAAATTTTTAGTCTCATTTGAGACCCATTTTCGATATAGGAAACGTTCGATTTGAAAAATTATATCTAAATAAAAGTTATAGCTCTTTGAGTTAGCTTTCCAACACACTTTGAATTACCTCAATCGGATATCGGGAGA
>NW_019248433.1:0-1377 GCF_002742605.1 Olea europaea var. sylvestris | reverse complement strand
GAAATCAAAAACCACTTTTCATTGGCTCGATTCCAATCGAATTAGACTAGCAATTCGCCAAAAACGAACAAACCCAAAGTTATAATGAAATTAAAAACTAATTTTAATTGGCTCTATTCCAATCAAATTAGTCTAGCAATTCGCCAAAAATGAACAAATCCGAAGTTATCATGAAATCATAAACAACTTTTCGTTAGCTGGATTCCAATCGAATTAGACAACCAATTCGCCAAAACGAACAAACCCAAAGTTATCATGAAATCAAAAGCCTCTTATCATTTGCTCTATTCCAATCGATTTAGACTAGCAATTCGCCAAAAATGAGCAAACCCGAAGTTACCATGGGATGAAAAATTGCTTTTCATTGGCTCGATTCGAATCGAATTAGACTAGCAATTCACCAAAAATGAAGAAACCCGAAGTTATAATGAAATCAAAAATCACTTTTCATTGGCTCTATCCCAATCAAACTAGACTAGCAATTTGCGCAAAACGAACCAATCGAAGTCATCATGAAATCAAAAACAACTTTTCACTAGCTGGATTCCAATCGAATTAGACTGCCAATTCGCCAAAACGATCAAACCCGAAGATATCATGGAATCAAAAGTCACTTTTCATTGGCTCAATTCTAATCAATTTAGACTAGTAATTCGCTAAAAATGAACAAACCCGGAGGTATCATGAAATCAAAAACCACTTTTCATTGGCTCGATTCCAATCGAATTAGACGAGCAATTCTCCAAAACGAACAAACTCAAATTTATCTTGAAATGAAAAGTCACTTTTCATTTGCTCGATTCCAATCGATTTAGACTAGCAATTCACCAAAAACGAACAAACTCGAAGTTATCATAAAATGAAAAATCACTTTTTATTGGCTCGATTCCAATCGAATTAGACAAGCAATTCGCCAAAATGAACAAACCCAAAGTTATCATGAAATCAAAAGCCACTTTTCATTGGCTCGATTCCTATCGATTTAGGCAAGCAATTCGTCAAAAATGAACAAATCCGAAGTTATCGTGAAATGAAAACCCACTTTTCATTGGCTTGATTCCAATTGAATTAGACTAGCAATTCGCCAAAAATAAACAAACTCGAAGTTATCATGAAATCAAAAACCACTTTTCGAAAACAAACAAACCCGAAGGGATGTGTACTAATGTAGAATGGAAAAGTGATAGCCTATGCTTCAAGACAATTGAAGAAACATGAGCAGAACTACCCGACGCATGATTTAGGACTTGCAGCGGTGGTACACGCTTCGAAGATATGGCGACGCTACTTGTACGGACGAAAGTGTGATATCTACACAGATCACAAAAGTCTCAAGTATTTCTTCACACAGAAGGAATTGAATATGCGACAAAGACG
>NW_019248432.1:0-1377 GCF_002742605.1 Olea europaea var. sylvestris | reverse complement strand
CAAATGAAAATGAAGACATTCAAATATGTAATATGTATGATGTTTGTTTTTGAAAAAATTAGAAGAGCTTCATTATGTTGTTTAAGGGGGTGGTCCTCATGAATTTTAGAAATGGTGGTTATATTGCCACCACAATTTTTGTTTGACACATCATATTTTAATTGTAGTTAAATTCCTCAATATTTTCTCATTGTACCAAGTATTTCTTAACTTTTTCCTCGAATCATTATCTTCAACATTTCGTTAATTAGCACGAACTCTTTCTTGATAATGATTTATATCAAAATATTTTATTTTTGTACTTGGAAATGAGGGGAAAATATTTTTTACTCTACTTATTTATTTATTTCTTTTGAAAAATATGGAAAAATAAGTTATTTAACATTATTTCAATGGACTTTTGAATATAAAACAGTTATTAAATACAAAATGAGTTAACTAATAAAATTTTTGAGGATAAGAATGACATGAAAAATGTTATGGACGTAAGTACTAAATGAACAACGATTAAGAACCTTATGCATAATTAAGACTTGGTGTAAGAAATAAAAATTGTTGTGTGAATATAATTACTCATTTAAAAATTCTTCTAATTATAAGTATTCACATCTGAGATTTAATGAATTTTAATGAAATTCATTAAATTTTATGTGTTCCAAACCGATATTTTAATACATTTCAACGAAATCCTTTAAAATTTAGGTGTCCTCAATTTATTGTAATTCGATATTGTTGTAAAGGTTCACTAAATCTTTTGAAGCAATGCATGAGATACTATATATATTTTGTGAGGTGTTTTGTGGCTATTTAATTAGGATTTGACTTTATCAATTTAAACAGAATGAAATTAATTACCGGAACTAAATTAGTACAGTCACCAATTGATTCGTTCTTATCCTCAAATAATATCACATCTTATTTCAGCTTTTTATAATCACTATCCTTGTGAATTGTCAAATCAAAACCATCAACCTTCTCCATTTTCACATTACTTTCTATTGAATTCTACCTACAATCTCAACATGAAAATGAAGGTTTATCTTACGCTTTTCGTGTTTCTTTTGATTTACATACATATTCTCTCTTCTACTGCAGTTCCGCTGTCAAGGGGTAAATTATACTTTTCAATGCAGAACTTTGCCCTTGTTTCCTATCATTATTTTAACATCAACTATATCATGTATAATGGCATGAAATATGAAATTTATCATTGTTTTTTACCGGGTTTAGGGCAAAGCTTTGTTTCAAACAAAGAAGAGCTGCCCAACAAAAAATTCTCTCAGGTTTTCCCTCAGTCGTTGTTATTATTATCATTATAACTAATACATTCGTTGTATTTTCAGTTGAATCTAATTCTTGGTAATTTGTGAAGGGCAT
>NW_019248431.1:0-1377 GCF_002742605.1 Olea europaea var. sylvestris | reverse complement strand
ATTTTTTGCAAAATGACAGTCTAATTCGATTAGAATCGAGCCAAAGAAAAGTATTTTTAATTTCATGATGACTTGGGGTTTGTTCGTTCTTGACGAATCACTAGTATAATTCGATTGGAATCGAGCCAATCAAAAGTGGTTTTTGATTTCATGATAACTTCGAGTTTGTTCATTTTTGGCTAATTGCTAGTCTAATTCAATTGGAATCGAGCCAACGAAAAGTGGTTTTTGATTCCATGATCACTTTGGGTTTGCTCAATTTTTAAGTAATGCTAGTCTAAATCGATTGGAATCGAGCCAATGAAAAGTGGTTTTTGATTTCATGATAACTTCATATTTGTTCGTGTTTGGTAAATTGCCAGTCTAGTTCGATTGGAATCGAGCCAATGAAAAGTGATTTTTGATTTCATGATAACTTCTGGTTTGATCATTTTCGACGAATTGATAGTCTAATTCGATTGTAGTCGAGCTAATGAAAAGTGGTTCTGATTTCATGATAACTTCGGGTTTGTTCATTTTTGGCGAATTGCTAGTCTTATTCGATTAGAATGAGTAAATGAAAAGTGGCTTTCGATTTCATGATGACAACAGGTTTGTTCGTCTTTGGCAAATCGCTAGTCTAATTCGTTTGGAGTCGAGCCATTGAAAAGTGATTTTCGATTTCATGATAACGTTGGGTTTGTTCGTTATCGACTAATTTCCAGTCGCATTTGATTGGGATCGAGCCAATGAAACGTGGTTTTTGTTTTCATGATAACTTCGGGTTTGATCATTTTCAACGAATTGCTACTCTAATTCGATTGGAGTCGAGCCATTGAAAAGTGGCTTGCGATTTCATGATAACTTCGGGTTTGATCGTTTTCAAAAATTGCTAGTCTAATTCGATTGGAATCGAGACAAGGAAAAGTGGTTTTCGATTCCATGATTACTTCGGGTTTGATCATTTTCGGCAAATTGCTAGTCTAATTCAATTGGATTCGAGCCGTTGAAAAGTGGCTTTCGATTTAACGATAACTTCGGGTTTAATCGTTTTCAAAAAATTGCTAGTCTAAATCGATTGAAATCGAGCCAATGAAAAGTGGTTTTCGATTTCATGATTACTTCGGGTTTGATCATTTTTGGCAAATTGCTAGTCTAATTTGATTGGAATCGACCCAATGAAAAGGGGTTTTTGATTTCATGATAACTTCGGGTTTGATCATTTTCGGTGAATTTCTAGTCTAATTCTATTGGAATCGAGCCGATGAAAAGTGGTTTTTAATTTCATGAGAACTTCGGGATCGTTCATTTTCGGCGAATTGTTGTTCTAATTCGCTTGGAATTGAGCCAAATGAAAGTATTTTTTAATTTCATGATGACTTCGGGTTTGTTCTTTTT
>NW_019248430.1:0-1377 GCF_002742605.1 Olea europaea var. sylvestris | reverse complement strand
CTTTTTCCATGGTTTTTTTATAAATATCATGTTTGAATGTCCAAAGTTTTCCCATTATAGAAGTTTGGATTTTGGATGTTGATTAATCTTTGTTTAAGTAAGTTACATTTATTACGAGACTTCTTGGTTTATGAAGATGGGTGCCACCATTTTAGCTTTGTTCGTAACTCGGTTTGCATAAATGTCTTCATTGATTGTTGAATTCCGGCATCCGTTGGTTTAATGGGGAAATCAAGAATGAATTTCCTACACCGGTTGTTCTGAATACATGTATTATGAGAATTGTTGTTGTTGTTTGATGAAGATGAATGTCCTACACCGGTTTGTATAATGGGAAAATGAAAATTAGTATGCCAGTGACACTTGAAAACACAGCTTGATTGTTTCATGTATGTATGATTGGAAACCCTGAACTTTTATTTAATTATGTCTGTAGGGATAAATCTGAATTTCACGTATGTACGATGGATGGAAGATGAACTTTTATTACGAGATATTTTCAATCATTTAACTACATCTTCGACTTTTGACGAGTTTGTTTCATTTTCAGACCTTGGCTAGAATGAGAGGAAGAAATTTTGGAGTTTGTCACGGTTGCAGAAGCAATAGGCACTACAATGCCAGTTAAAACTTCGATGCCCTAGTTGTGACCACGGATATCGAAAATGTTTTGAGGTCGAACGAGAATCCAGTAACAAAGGGCGATTGTTCTTTACCTGTAGTAATGACTGCGAGTACTTTGATTGGGTGAAAGATGAAGATGTAGGCGGGGAATCGAGTTCCATTTAGCATGCGGTTAATTAGTCGCCCGACAAGGAAGACGAAGAGCTGCCAAGACTCTTTGATGGGCTAGCTAGAATTAGCGAGAAACGAGGCATTGACATATCACTGTTCATGACTTTTAGCAAGGAAAAGGGAATTGCCAACTGTGATGGGAAAGGAAAGAGGTCGGATTGAGGGGGTGATTTGAGTCATGTCTTCGGTCGAGGTACTAGTATGATGTGAATTTCAATTTGCATAATAATGTATTGGTCGTATATATGTCTAATCTGTATTTCATGGTGGTTTGTAAGACAAAGCTTTGTTTTGTAAGACAAAGCTTTGTGTCTAATGTTGCCTAAATGTCCTGATTCGTATGTTTGTGCCTCACTTTAATTGATCTGTGCTTTTTGAGTTTAATTCATTACACAAGCTTATCTCGTGATAATTTTGCCAACAAAGTAGAAGGTTAACTAAACATTGACAACCTAACTGATTGTTTCTTCAGTAATGTAGAAGTTATAATCTTTAGAAATTGAGAAGCCACAACCACTATGTTTCCATAAGAATAAAGTGACAAATAAAAGTAAACAAATTCTTCCAGAAAGCAAACACTTA
>NW_019248429.1:0-1377 GCF_002742605.1 Olea europaea var. sylvestris | reverse complement strand
GGGTTCAAATTTCAGTTTTTCTTCAATTTTGTAGCGCCTAAGCGCTACGAATGCGGTGCCCAGGTGCTATCTTTCTGCTCCAATTTCCTTATTTTTTTATCTCTTCGTCCGATTTAGTTCCTCTTTTTGCATCGCCTTTCTTAATCTTCAAAATAACACTAACAAATACATCAAAAACATTTTATACTCACAAGATCTAAAAAATAATCAAGCTTAAATTGTGCAAAATTCATGAGCGAAACAAACTCATCACCAGACTAAATTATAGGGGATAATAAGAATGACTCGAAGGGCATGTTTGATAATGCTCGATTGAGTACAGATAAAAAAGATGAAGAGAGAAAGTAAATCTTTTCAGCTAATATAAGTTTTGTTTCCAGATACAATTTTAGATGGAAATTGTAGTCAATGATCAATTTTTCTTCACCAAATGTACAGGCAAGAATTAAACTGTGCAACTACAGAACAACCATTTGAAAAGTATAAATTTACACACAAAAAGGTAACATCCAATTTAAGATTTGTACATGTTCTATAGGAAGTCGCATCATATTTTTAACAATTTTTAGGTTGATTGCTTAGATTAGATCCATCGATATGTCCATATGGATATGCAATATTGCAATTCCTTTGCAACTACATTGATTTTTATTTCATTTATCATTAAGCTCCAAGTCTTGACATTTTCGATGGTTTCTACCCAATATCCATTTTCTTTGTGTAGTAAAGTACTGAAATTCACACTATCTTCTTGCTGGGCTAATACCTATGCAAAGGCAGCTTCTTATATTTAATAACATTTCGTATATTCACAGCATGGAATTATACAGATTCTCATTGACAAAGACATGTAGAGATGACAAAAAAAAAGGCAGTTGAAGCTTCCAATGTTGCCAGAAGAAGATGATGATTTCAATATTTTAGATGGATTCACCTGGCAAGTTGTTCTCATGGGGTAGTACTGCAGTAGAATGTTATTTGATTTGGTTGTAGGATAGTTGATCTTAAGTATGGAAAAATAAGTGGTTCCCTAATTCTCTGAAGTATTGAAGGATAAGCAATTTCTCCAAGAAAATACATTTCGTGCATAAGATGAATTTGTATATATCAACTTTCCATTTTCTCCAAGAAAATAACGAAAAGTTTGCTCAAGAAATTAATTTCTAAATCCCAAGCACAAAATTGAACATGAAAAAAAGAAAAAGAAAATAAGCAATCTGGCATAGTCCTTGAATTCCTCATGTCGTTCATTAATTCTCTCACATATCGTCCACTTCTACATTATTGTGAACTAATTGGTAAGAAATGCAACAAGTGAAAGGTAGATTCTTGGCCACTAAAAGCAAAAAATCTCCATGAATCCTTCATAGCCAATTC
>NW_019248428.1:0-1377 GCF_002742605.1 Olea europaea var. sylvestris | reverse complement strand
CGTATTAATTATGTCAGGTTGAAGATGTGTTAGATCGAAAATTAACAACGAAAAATCGCACCTGGGGCAATTTCGTCATTTGTCGAGATGGTGTCGGAATGGACCTAAATTTGGGTGGTTGATTGGAAACGGCCCCAGAAATTGGACTCGGGGCAGAGACCCGGGATCACGGGATTTTTTTTCAAATTCCTTCATTTAGGCCTCCGAATAATTAATTTCCGTATTAATTATATCAGATTGAAGATGTGTTGGACCGAAAGTTAACAAAGCAAAATCGCGCCAGGGACAATTTCGTCATTTGACGCGACGATGTCGAAATGGGTCGAAATTTGGTAGGTTGATTGTAAACGGCCTCAGAAATTCGACTAGGGGCACAAACCTGGGATCACGGGATTTTAGCCAAATTCCTTTGTTTAGGCCTCCGAATAATCAATTTTCGTAATAATTTTGTCATGTTGAAGAAGTGTTGGACAGAAAATTAACAAAGAAAAACCATACCAGGGGCGATTTCGTCATTTGTCGCATCGGTGTCGAAATGGGCTGAAATTTGGCAGGTTGGTTGGAAGAGGCCCGAGAAATTGGACTCGGGGCGCAGACCCAAGATCACGGGATTTTTGCCAAATTCTTTTGTTTAGGTCTCTGAATAATTAATTTCCGTATTAATTATGTCAAGTTGAAGAAGTTTTGGGCAGAAAATTAACAATGAAAAATCGCACCAGGGGTACTTTCGTCATTTGTCGCGACGGTGTCGGAATGGGTCGAAATATGGCAGGTTCATTGGAAACGGCCCTAGAAATTGGAATCGGGGCACAGACCCTGGATCACGAGATTTTAGCCATTCCCTTCCATTAGGCCTCCGAATAATTAATTTTCGTATTAATTATGTCAGGCTTTAGAAGTGTTGGACAAAAAATTCACAAAGAAAAATCGCACCAAGGGTAATTTCGTCATTTGTCGAGACGGTGTCGGAATGGGCCGAAATTTGGCAAGTCAATTGGATACGGCTCCAGAAATTGGACTCGGAGCACGGACCCGGGATCACCAAATTTTATCCAAATTCCTTCATTCAGGCATCCAAATAATTAATTTCTGTATTAATTACGTCATGTTGAAGAAGTGTTGGACAGAAAATTAACAAAGAAAAACCACACTAGGGGCAATTTCGTCATTTGTCGCGACTGTGTCGGAATGGGCAGAAATTTGGCAGGTTGATTGGAAACAACCCCAGAAATTGGACTCAGGGCATAGACCCGGGATCACGGGATTTAGCCTAATTCCGTCTTTTAGGCTTTTAAATAATTAATTTTCGTATTAATTATGTCAGGTTGAAGAAGTGTTGGACAAAAAATTAACAAAGAAAAATCGCACCAGGGGCAA
>NW_019248427.1:0-1377 GCF_002742605.1 Olea europaea var. sylvestris | reverse complement strand
GCATGATTATTAATGTTATCTTTGAAAGATTTAATATGCCCGAAGCATAACTCAAATAATATATGTCCGAGAACCATGTTTTTAGATTATTATATTGATTAAAACAATCCGGACATATGTGGTATAATCGTCTTAGCGAATATTTGTTGAATGGGGGTTATAAAGATTACGATGTCTGCCTATGTGTTTTCATAAAGAAAACAAATAGTGGATTTGCAATTGTGGCAGTCTATATTGATGATTTAAATTTAATTGGAACACTTGAAGAGCTCAACAAAACTGCTGATTATTTGAAAAATGAATTTGAGATAAAAGACTTGAGAAAAATCAAATTTTGTCTTAGGTTGTAAATTAAACATTTTCCAGAAAGATTATTTGTTCATAAATCTATGTATACAAAAAAAAGTTTTAAAATGCTTTTATATAGATAATGCACATTCACTGGCATCATAATATTTTGTTCGATCATTTGATGTGAAAAACGATCATTTTCATTCACTTGAAGATGAAAAAAAGGTTATTGATCTTAAAGTACTATATCTTAGTGCAATTGGAGCATTAACTTATTTTGCAAATTGCACTCGACCAACATAACTTCTTCTGTAAATATCCTTGCAAAATATAGCTTCACACCAACTCAAAGACATTGAAATGGTGTTAAACATATTTTTGTTACTTAAAGGGTACCATTGATTTGAGATTATTTTACTCTTAAAAGTTAGGATCTGCTTTAGTAAGATATGCAAATGCAGGTTATCTATCTGACTCGTATAAAGCTAAATCACAAACAGGTTATGTATTTACACGTGGAGGAACGACTATATCATGGAGATCTGTGAAACAATCATTGACAATAATATCCTCAAATCATTTTGAAATTATTGTAATCCATGAAACAAGCCAATAATGTGAATGGTGGAGGACATGACCCATCATATCCAAGTATCATACGGGTTAATTTCAACAAATGATAGCTAACAATTTTGTATGAAGACAATGCAGCTTGTATTGTACCACTCAAAATAGACTATATCTAAGGTGACATGACTAAACATATTTTTTCCAAAATTCTATCATACACATGAGTTTTAGAAGAATGAGAACATTGATATCCAACAAATTCTCTCAACTGATAATGTTGCCGATTTATTCACAAAAATACAACCAACATCTACATTCGAGAAATTAATTCATGATATTGGAATGTGTCGACTCAAACATCTTAAATGATCAATATCAGGGAAATAGATGTACTCTTTTTCTTTCGCTTAGGTTTTATCCCACTAGATTTTCCAAGCAAGGTTTTAATGAGGCAACATTTATTTTTAATACTCCAAAATAATTGTACTCTTTTTTCTTCATTTTATTTTTTTCCCA
>NW_019248426.1:0-1377 GCF_002742605.1 Olea europaea var. sylvestris | reverse complement strand
TTTTTCTCGATTGTGTCGGAATTGGCTTAAATATGGTAGGTTGATCGGAAATAAAAATCGCGCCGGGTGCAATTTCGTCGTTTATCTCGACTGAGTTGGAATGGGCTGAAATTTGGCAGGTTGAGCGGAAATAAAAATCGCGCCGGTGGCAGTTTCGTCATTTTTCTCGACTGTGTCGGAACGGGCTAAAATTTGACTGGTTGATCGGAAACAAAAATTGCGCCGGGGGCAATTTCGACATTTTTCTCGACTGAGTCGGAATGGGCTAAAATTTGGCAGGTTGATCGGAAACAAAAACCGCGCCCAGGGCAATTTTGTCATTTTTCGCGACTGGCGTCGGAATGGGCTCAAATTTGATAGGTTTATCGGTAACAAAAATCGCGCCAGGGGTAATTTCGTCATTTTTCGCAACTGTGTCGAAATTGGCTAAAATTTAACAGGTTGATCGAAAAAAAAATCGCGCCGGGGGTAATTTCGTAAATTTCCGCGACTGCGTCGGAATGGGCTAAAATTTGACAGGTTGTTCAGAAACAAAAATCGCGCCGGGGGCAATTTTGTCAGTTTTCTCAACTGAGTCGGAATGGGCTGAAATTTGGCAGGTTGATCAAAAATAAAAATCGCGCGGGGGCAATTTTGTCATTTTTCTCGACTGTGCCGGAATGGGCTAAAATTTGACTGGCTCATCGGAAACAAAAATCGCGCCAGGGGCAATTTCGTCATTTTTCGCAACTGTGTCGGAATGGGCTAAAATTTGACAGGTCGTTCGGAAACAAAAAATCGCCCCGAGGGCAATTTCGTCATTTTTCGCGACTGTGTAGGAATGGGCTAAAATTTGACAGGTTGATTGTAAACAAAAACCGCGCCAGGGGCAATTTTGTCATTTTTCCCGACTGTGTCGGAATGGGCTAGAATTTGATTGGTTGATCGGAAACAAAAACCTCGCCAGAGGCAATTTCGTCATTCTTTGCAATGGCGTCGGAATGGGCTCAAATTTGACAGGTTTATCGGGAACAAAAATCGCATTGGGGCAATTTCGTTATTTTTAGCGACTGCGTCGGAATGGGCTAAAATTTGACCAGTTGATCGGAAACAAAAACCGTGCCGGGGGCAATTTCGTCAGTTTTCTCGACTGCGTCGGAATGGGCTGAAATTCGGCAGGTTGATCGGAAATAAATATCGCCCCGGGGGCAATTTCGTCATTTTTCTCGACTGAGTCGGAATGGGCTGAAATTTGGCAGGTTGATCGGAAACAAAAATTGCGCCGGGGGTAATTTCGACATTTTTCTCGACTGACTCGGAATGGGCTAAAATCTGGCAGGTTGATCGGAAACAAAAACCGCGCCAGGGGTAATTTTGTCATTTCTCCCGACTGTGTCG
>NW_019248425.1:0-1377 GCF_002742605.1 Olea europaea var. sylvestris | reverse complement strand
CTTGTATAATCCTTCAGCATCTCTAAAGCCAAGGAAACAGTTTCCCTATCAGTTTCCTTATCAATTTCCATAGGTGTTTCTTTATCAGTTTGCCTAAGTCGACAAAGGGAGCTGATCAAAAAATTTACAGAAGACCGAGGAGGATATATTTTCTTATCCTTAGCAGACAGATAAACCGAGTGTGCATCTTTAGCCTTACTTCCTCTGCACAAATAAGAAATTATTTTTCCAACTCTCACGCTATTCGGAAGTTTATCCTCTTGTAACATCTTCTCACAAACTGTACAAGCCCAATCGAAAAATGACCTCTTACAAAGAGCTTCAATCGTAATATAATATGTATCAGGATTTGTAAGCGATCCAAACTCGCCAAACTTATTGAACACATCAAATGCCGCCTTCCCTTTCCCTAACCTCGATAATAGTGCTATTAATTCGGTTAAACTCTCAGTACTCAGGATGCCCTTCTCCTTCTCCCCAACTTCCTGCACCAGGTCCCATAAAGCATACGCTTCTCTCTTCCTATTTGCCTTGCATATTGCACTAACAAGTGCGTCAAGCACCTGTGTTGTCACCTTAAACTCCGATTTCTTCAAAACCCACCTGAAAAAACCAATTAAGTTCTCCCCTGGAACATACGGTGTTTCAAGCACCATAGTCACAAAATCTTCATTCAAAACCAAACCAATTTTTTCAAAGTCCTCCTCTGGAGACCCATCGGCAATACCACTGCTCTGAAGCAATGACAACAAACTTTGCACCTTTTCCATATCATTCACCTCCATTTTTTCAATTTCCTCATCCTCCGTTGCAAAAGAACCAAACTTTTGGTCCATAGAAACAGAACTCTGATCAATTTCAGCAGCCAAACCATAATTTAACTCTAAGCCATCCGCGTCTTCATTGAAAATCGAAGACCCAGCTTCCAATTCCGACGAAATGGAGCTCGTACTTTCATCAAACACATTATTCAAGCTCCCCTCGAACCCTTCATTGGCTTCCGATTCCGCAAGCTCTTCCTCGTAATTTTCAGATGGGTTCGTTGAGAAAAATCTCGGGTTTGGACAAAATTCAAAATTTCCACATATCCGGATAGAGAAATCCGATTTATGAAACAAGGATTCTATACATGGTACGCTAAACTTTCGAAACTCTGAATTGGGTACCTGATAATAAAAAAATGACTCCCGGAACTTCAGAGCCGCCGTTTTCCGACTGAGAAAAGTTCTTCTTACTAGAAGCGATGACGTCTTCCTCCACATTTTCCTTTCTGCCTTTAGATCTTAACCCCCTGTGCTGTAGCTTAAAAGCCCTTCGTAGTCTTTCTGAAAATGGTTGAGGTCTACTGTCTACATAGCCTAAAATTAGCCCATAAAT
>NW_019248424.1:0-1377 GCF_002742605.1 Olea europaea var. sylvestris | reverse complement strand
CCAACATTTAGTGGAAATAAATATTTTCTTTCTATAATGGATGATTATTCTAGAAAGGTTTGGACCGATCCTTTGAAATCTAAAACTGAAAACTTTCAAAAATTCAGATTGTGGTTAAAGATAATTGAGAACCAATTGGACAAGAAATTGAAAACCTTAAGGACGGATAATGGTTTGGAATTTTGCAATGCTCAATTTAATAATCATTGCAAGTAAAAGGGAATAATTAGACATAGAACTGTTAAGCACACGCCCTAACAAAATGGGATTGCTAAGAGAATGAATAGAACCCTTAGGAACAAGGTAAGATGTATGCTGATCAGTTTTGGGCTTCCAAAAAGGTTTTGGCCAGAAGCTTTATGCACGGTTGCCTACCTTATAAATAGGTCCCCTTGTAGTTCTGTAGAGTTTAAAACTCCATAGGAACTATAGATTGGAAAACCACCAAGTCTCTCACACTTAAGAGTCTTTGGTTATGCTGCATATGCACATCAAATTGAGGGAAAACTCGAGGACTACCAAGTGTGTTATGCTTGGATAACCTAAAGGGGTTAAAG
This sequence comes from Olea europaea var. sylvestris, assembly GCF_002742605.1. Lineage (NCBI taxonomy): Eukaryota > Viridiplantae > Streptophyta > Magnoliopsida > Lamiales > Oleaceae > Olea > Olea europaea. The sequence continues at coordinate 820 of NW_019248424.1, read as the reverse complement.
GGTACATGTTATGGGTACTTGGTATTAAGAGAATAAAGATCATTAACAGTAGAAATATGGTGTTTAACGAGACTGAGATGCCTTGCTTGAAGAATAATATGGATAAATCAGATCGGTTGAAAAGGGAACTTCCCAAAATGAGGTGAAGTTGGCAAAATTAAATAATAACAGATCTGATATAACTAAACCAGAAACTGTACAAGCTAGTGAAAGTATAGAAAACACTGATGAAGGTAAAGTTAATCTACCAAACTGGAATTGAAACAGAATATGAAACTGTGGCATCTAACTACCCGAAAAATTAAACTAGCACCCAAGATTATCAATTGGTGAGAGATAGGAAAAGGAGATAGATTAAACCTAACCCTAGGTATGAAATGAATAATCTAACTGAATTTGCCCTCATCTCTGGTGAAAACTTAGAACACTCTGAACCCCTATCTTATGAAGAGACTATGAACGGTTCTAAGTTAAAAGAATGGTTAGAAGCAACAAAAGAAGAAATGAAATCCCTTCTTGAAAATAAAATCAGGAAATTTGTGAAGAAGCCAAAGAATCAAAGAGTGGTTCAATGTAAGTGGATATTTAAGTTGAAATAAGGGATTTCAGTGACACGACCTGTCCCGAATCACCCTAGTGGACCCGAAACGTGATGTACGTTGATGAGAGATGCTGATTAGATGTCAAATCTATCACCTAGGCTGATTATAAGTTATTTCAAAAAATGCAACAAAATCAAGTGCTTATATAAAATATAATGTGATGGGCCCAAAATATTTACTTCGTGCTTTATTGATATGAGTTATAATATTCAACATGT
>NW_019248423.1:10358-64347 GCF_002742605.1 Olea europaea var. sylvestris | reverse complement strand
GTTTCTTGCTATAAATTAATAATTCAGCTACTGATTATATATATATATATATATATATATATAGTGTGTGTGTGTGTGTACATTACTTCTAAATCAATTCATCGTTATATCTTTGGATCGATGCTACATCTATAAATTTCGACTATGTTAAAGTTTAAAATATTAGTGCTCATATACTTGTATCAAAATTTTGAAGTGAATCAATAAAACTATAGTGTTTAAATCAAGCTACCCATAAACTTTGTGGGTGTTGGCGATTGTTTTTTAGTGACCCTTTTTTGTTGTGAAATATAATTTTCTAGCTATTAGATACCTTGAATTAAACAATACTTGCATAAAAAAATAAGGTGAAAGCATGTTCTATATAATTTCAACCTCATACAAGACCTACTTCTATAATTTTGCATTTGGAATACCATATTTTATTTATGCTATTTATTTATTTTCTATTTGTTTGTTTAAAGAGGAGAGTAAATAAACTATTTTATAACGCTTTAATGAGGAAAATAAGGACATTTTGCACAATGAAGATAATCAATTGGGACATTTTGTGCAATAGAAGCAAAAAATATGGACGTTTACACCAATTATCCATATTAGACGGAAACAATTGATTGAATGAGACAGAAAGGACCATTTTTGTACGAAAAAGGTTGAAATGGTAGGGGGTGTAAGTACCATGTTTCAAACAATAGTGATTAGGTTTGTGCAATGAGTTCAAATGATAGTTACATTTTATGCTATTACCTAGCTATAAGCCATGCCACAAGACTAGCGTACTACATAGTTTCTTATGTGATATTGATGGAATTCCTCTACATAGAATATTAAAATTTTATGGGTGCCAAAAATATATCAAATAATTAAACAACCATTGTGCCCTCACTTATGAGAAACAAGAATTCTCATATTACCAATTTCAATTTCTAGTACGAAACAAAATGTAAGAAACATTCCTATGTATTCCCGGGCCTTCGCAGTCAATGATTAACGTTTGATAAAGAATAATTTGCTAACATTTATCAATAATTAAAGTTTGGTAAATCATTGATAATTTGGTAGTTTGGTAAATCATTGATAATTTGATACCAAACTACCAAACTTTTAAGGATACCATTTACACTATCCTAAGGTTAAAGTTAAAACTGAAACGTTTTTCAAAAAATAATTAATTATCTCATGTACCTGTTTTGTCTAAAAGATTAAATAAATAATTTGAAGAGCTTTTACCTAAAAATTATATAGATCAGTTTCATTATTAATTAGCTTAATTTGATAAAACCCAATTTACACATTTTTAGACACTAATCTAACTCGACAAACAATTAAATAATTAATTTCAATGGTCTTTAATAAAAAGTCCACATAAAAAAAATAATAATTATGCCAATCGAATACAAATAGTAAAAATTTGATTTTTAGAAAAGTAAACCAAAAAATTCAGAGCCCATAGTACTAAAAAAGATTCACCCAACTTGACACAATCACACTCTTTCTAAAATTATGTGCATCATTAAATTCATCATGCCACAAAATTTTATTTTTATCGTGTTTTATTTTTCTTTTTGCCTTTCTAGTTGACTATATAGTGAGTTGTGCTCTAGTTGTATTATTGAAGCTAAGAAAGCAATTCTTGGAACTTCAAGGAGTAAGTTAAGATGCATGTTTCCAAACAATCAGTTGCAACATAAATTACAGCTATAGTAATAATAGTTGCACATGATACGATTGATTGACTGATCGAAATTGAGTTGTTAGAACATTAATTGAGTTATATATTTTACAATTTTAATTATTGGAGTTTCTTACAAATAAATAATTTAGTTATTGAACACAAAAACTAAAAAGTATGCTATCATGGCAAATGTTTCTAATTGGGGTGTGAAGTTAGAACAAGAAAGTTAAAAGGATATGGGTTTTATAATTCAAGTGACACTAACTGGTTGGGTTTTTTATTTTTACATCAAACTCTACTCTCCCAAATTATTTTGACTCTTTTATTTTAAAAATTTTAAATTGTCAGTGACTCGAGGAATGTCACTCATATTTGATTGTGCTTTAAAGTTACATTTTTATAGAGTAAATAAAAAAATAAACATTAGATAATATAATTACAAGTATAGTTAATTAATTGTTTAATAAAACCTTGCAATCATTCCTTGATTATTGTGCAGGGAGCTTCAATCATAGGTTAGGTTGACAAAAAAGAGTACTAGCAAAGCAGCCTAACATTCTAGGTTAGGCTCATTAAATATGTTTCCATTTGGTTAGGTTGTGAAAAGAAAGAGCGTCAAATTCTAATTTGGGTAGTTGCATGAAAAAGGAGAAAGCCCAGATCCACTTCGAGTTAGAACTCGATGTATACTCAACGCAAACCATGGAATTCTTCTGTATAACAAAATGATTATCAATTTAAACAAAGATTAATTATTTATATGTTAATTCTTCACAAGGAAATATTCTTTGGGTTCTAGAAAAATTAGTAATTAACGACATTTTTTTTCTATTAACGAATTTAATATTCAATTTAATCATTCCTTGATTATTGTGCATGGAACTTTAATCATAGGTTAGCTTGACAAAAAAGAGTACAAGCAAAGCAGCCTAACATTCTAGGTCAGGCTCATTGCATATGTTTCCATTTGGTTAGGTCGTGAAAAAAAATGAGCATTAAATTCTAGTTTGGATAGATGCATGAAAAATGAGAATGCCAGATCCACTTCGAGCAAAAAGTAGACTCGACGTAAATCATGGAGTTCTGCTATGTAACAAAATGATTATCAATTTAAACGAAGATTAATTATTTATAAGTTAAATTCTTCAAAATGATGGATTCTCTGGGTTCTAGGAAAATTAGTTATTAACGACATTTGTTTTTCTATCGATGAATTTAATATTCAATCGATAAAATATGTCTCTTCTTATAGAAGCTCAGAAAAATATTTTAACTTATGACTTCAAGAAGCCTATTTAGTCTTTCTTTGAATTTCTTTTGAAGTTGTTAAAATTATGAGTTGGTTTAAATGAGTGGTGCATAAGTGATTACTAGTTGTGGATCGTAAGTAACATATAATTAAAATTAATATTTGACTTTCAAAATTAGTTATAAGAGTGTTTTACACAAAAAGGGGGGGGGGGGTTTATGATGGAAGTGAAATATCCCATAAAATTCAGCGACTTAGTGAACTATATTGAGTTTTTATATTGCAATACTATTCCAATCCTGGTGAAATATACCACTTATGTTTATTACAAAATAAGCGTGCATATTGCATGCCAAATATAACTTGAAAAAAAGAAAAAAGAAAAAAGAAAGAAAGTAGAATTCAAGAAGCTGGAACTTTAATTTCAATTAGACTTCTACACCAATTGGGCTGCCAACCGTTGGAAGTGATTGGTTCGGATTTTCTTTTTTACTTGGACTTTTAATCTTCTTTAATGCAGTCTTTAATTATTATTATATCATGTAAATATCCAGATTTTCATAATTGGAATAGGATTAAGATTAGATAGTGTGACGGTGCATCATTCACTGGCGATGTTTAAAGAGTGGATCCTGTAAGTTATCACAATGAATACATTCTTAAGATTATTTTCCTCATTTCTTGCTATAAAGCTTTCTCCAAGTGAATATGTTTATATAACTTAATGGCATTTTGTGAAACTATAGTGGATGGCTTTGTTGTTGTGATAATATTTTTTTGTCAAATTTGATTAGGCCACCAAACTTTACTTTAGAGGAGCAAAGATTTTCCAGGCTGTCATGGAGGAGCTGCTGGAGAAAGGAATGAAGAATGCTGAAAATGTATAATTTTTTTCTTATAGATATTCATCCACTTTTTATTGAATCAATTATTAGTAACTTGTAGTATTCTTAGCAGGCCATTCTATCTGGATGATCAGCCGGTGGGTTGACATCAATTTTACATGGTGATAATTATAGAGCTCTCATTCCCGAAGGCGCTAAAGTAAAGTACATTTCAAATTCTGGTTATTTTATAAATGCGTAAGCTTTCATACAAGGACTCGTATCTAGACAAGATTTTATGTCTAGAAGAATTATGTTCACTTATTTTAAGTGAAGATAACATCTTTTAAACTGTATTACAGGAAAGCTATTTTTGGAGCATCATATATTGAGGACTTATACAACAGCGTGGTCACAACACATTTAAGAATTTTCTTCTACATACAATAATTTATATGCTTGTTGAATAGAAGTTTGATCATCTTCTGATAGCATTTTAATCCCTAAATTTGGAAACAGGGAGTGGCGAAGAACTTGCCGTTGTCATGTACGTCAAAAGAGAAACTCGGATTGGTAAGAGCCATTTTCTTTACTAGAGTAAATGACTTTTGCATTGTGAGATAACTTGTCTCGTGCTGATATCACTCAAATTATTCAGTGTTTTTTTCCCCAAAATATTGTGCAACAAATCCGAAAGCTGCTTTTCATTATAAATTCTGCCTACAATTCATGGCAGGTTAGTTTGTATCTGATCTCACTTACATGAGCATTTTTTATTTCTATATATGATCTTATTTCATATAGTTGTCAGTAATCTGATTATATGCTCTCAATTATATTGACATTCTCAATTTTTCTAGATAAATAACACTTTAATTGCCTATTTAATTGGAACAATTTAACTAATACCTTAATATAAAACCACAAAACTGAAAAATATAGCGTTTGTTAAATTGAGGGAACAAAAATTAAAAAACAAATTGAAAGTGATTTGATCGCCGTGTCATTGTTTATTTTATACATTCTGCATTCAATATTATGGGTTATCTAATAATCCCACTTTATTGCTATGAACTCGTATATGCTGTACTTGACATAATTGGTAAATCGTATTAACAGGACTTGATAATTTTAGTTTTGGATATTATTTAAACGTGAGGGTGGAATTAAAATATTTTTAATACTCAAAAGTTGGGTTACTTTTGTAAGAATTTTTAATTAAAGATGGACTTGTATGTGTGAATAATTGTATGTTAATTATAGGCTATTGAATTCAGTTGAGCCCAATTAAAGTGATCTAATAAAGCTTCGATTTTATGCTTTAATATATCAAATTAAAATATGGGTTTACATATGTGTAGAGATCGGGCCCAAGTCCTAATTCTATGATGGCCGAATTAGGTCAAAGGGCATCCGTGTATAAATAGGTTATGGTCCCCAGATCACACGCAACGAATTATTCATTCTCTACTGTATCCCATCACAGAGAGGAAAAGGAGACTGCGTGTAGATTTGAAAGATCATACTACAAAATTCATATTGCATTAATCATGTCAGATTCAGGTATGCTTCCGCTTTAATTCATATATTTCTTGATGATTTAATATGAAAGATCTGGTAATTTAAAGCACTAAATTCTCTAACAAGTGGTATCAGAGTCTCTTCATGTTGAATCATTGAGAATCAAAGGTTTTAGTTTGGTTCTTGCAATATATTTTGAAATTTTCAGATTTAACAATTTTTTGGTTATATGTTTTGTTAAATTTGAAAATTTTTGCGATATAATTTTTGTTATTTTCGTTCGGATTAATTGTCTAAAAAAAATTCAGATTTTGAAATTTTGGATTTTTGGGTTCAGATTTCTGTACGTTAAAATTTTTTTTTTTTTTTGAAGATCTGGCCGGCGGTAGACCTGCCGCCGGCCTCTGCAGGGGGGCTGCTGTGTTTTGCAACAGCCCACGCTGCTGCCTGTGGCGTCGGCGTTGGGCCGACGCCACTCCTTCGGGCGGCGCCGGAGTGCACCGCCACCGGGAAGAAGAAAGAAAATTTTTTAAGTTTTTAAAGTTTTTTTTATTTTTTGGGGGCGGGGGCCTCTTCTGTAAATTAGATGATTTGACGCCCCTGGGGTCAATTAGGGTTAGGGTTATAAAATTAAGGTTTCAGTCCCTAACCTTTAAGTTATATTAAGATTTGGGCCTTTAAGTTTCGGATTTAATAATTCAGTACCTAAGGTTTTAAAATTAATTAATTTGGGCCATTAAAGTTCTGAATTTATAATTAAAGCCCTCAAAATTTAATTATTAATTCAAATTGGCCCCCTAAGTTCATAATTAATTCAAATTGACCCCTAAAGTTCCAAATTTTTAAAATTTGTTTTAATTGATCCTCTAAAATATTGAATTAATTAATTATGGTCCATAAAGTTTCAAGTTTATTAATTTCAACCCCTAAAGTTTGAAATTAATTAATTTTGGCTCCTTAAAGTTTTGAATTATTAATCTTAAGGCCCCTAAAGTTTAAAACTAATCAAAATATGCAAAATTGGTGATTCTCTTTCTCAAATTTTGGTATTAAAGACTCTTTTAAGAGATATAATATTCGAAAGTTAGTTAATTGAAGCAACATGTTGCCAAAGCAACCTCTCTTGTGAAAATTGACTAACTTAGAATGTTAAAAAGTGTTTGTGAACGTGTTATTCATGGGAATATTGGTTTGCCCAAAGGAAGATCAATATTTAGCCGAATACACGTGCACCTGTGGTGATAAACGTGTGACGATTATTTGGTTTAATGTGTGATCAATAAATCGGTCCAAAGAAAGGTTTATTGATTGACACATTGTTTTATCGTCAATGTTTGATCACTACGCCAAGAGTACCGCTTACAAGTCAATATCTCTGTCCAAAGATTGGATATTGATGTTGTGCTTGGTATCTTGTGATGGGCCTTACCACTATTTGAGATTATTATTATTATTTGCATATTAAAGATATTCATGTGAGCTATTCATAATAAATGTTCTCTAATTCAGTTTCAGGTTCTGCTGCTAATATCTCTGCTAGCATCAATTCAATTCCAATGTTAAATGGCACAAACTTCAGGACATGGCAAGAGAACGTTATGATTGTTCTCGAAGTCATGGACCTAGACCTTGCTTTACGGGTCGATCAACCTGCTGCACTTACTGATAAGAGTACTTCTGATGACAAGAGGGAGATGGAAAAGTGGGAACGATCAAACCGCATAAGCTTAATGGTCATGAAGCGTGCTATTCTAGAAGCATTCCGGGGCACTATGTCCAATAAGGTGACTACGGCTAAGGGTTTCCTTGAGGACCTTGAGAAGAGGTTTGCCAAGAATGAAAAGGCTGAAACAAGTACACTTTTGACAAATCTTGTCTCAATGAGGTATAAAGGGAAAGGAAATATTCGGAAGCACATTATGAAAATGTCTCACATTGTTTCAAAACTAAAGGCACTCAAGTTGGATTGATCTGAAGACTTGTTAGTGCATTTGGTTCTGATATCCCTTCCGGCACATTTCAATCAATTCAAGGTGAGCTACAACTGTCAAAAGGACTCATGGTCCCTTAATGAGCTCATCTCACACTGTGTCCAGGAAGAGGAAAGACCGAAGCATGAAAAAACAGAAAGTGCTCATTTAGCCACCACCTCTAAGGACAAAAGCAACAAGAAAAGGAAGATTAATAAGGAAGTTGCAGGTACGGTACCGCAAAAGAAATAGCATAAGGAACCAACTGAAGGCGGTTGTTTCTTCTGTGGAGCTACAGGTCATAAGAAGAAGAATTGCACCAATTACCACGCATAGCGTGTAAAGAAAGGTACTCTTCTTCATTTGGTTTGTTCTGAGGTTAATTTAACTTCGGTACCTAGACATACATGGTGGATAGATTCTGGTGCAACAACTCACATCAGTATGTCTATGCAGGGTTGCCTGAGTTGCCGAAAACCAAGTGATGGTGAAAGATACATCTATGCTGGCGACGGCAATAGAATGGAAGTAGAGGCAATAGGAAAATTTAGATTATTGTTAAAGACTGGATTTTATTTGAATCTTGTTGAGACATTTATTGTACCATCTTTTAGGCGGAATTTGATTTCTATTTCTATTTTGGACAAATTTGGATATACTTGTTCTTTTGAAAATGGAAAATTTAGTTTGTTTCATGATTCAAAACTAGTTGGTTCCGATTCTTTATCAGGATACGATAATTTTTATTCAATTGATACAATTGCTTCTTATAATGAAACCTTCCATGCAAGTACTCGAGGTGTAAAGTGAAAATTAAATGACGAGAACTCTGCCTCGTTGTGGCACAAGAGATTAGGTCACATCTCCAAAAGGAGAATTGAGAGACTTGTGTCTGACGGGATTCTCGACCCTCTTGACTTCACAGATTATGATTTGTGTGTCAACTATATAAAGGGAAAACAAACCAATAAAAGGAGATTTCAAGCCAATAGGACTTCGGACGTCTTAGAACTTATACATACGGATATTTGTGGACCATTCTCTACGAGTTCTTGGAATCGTCAACAATATTTTATAACGCTCATAGACGACTTTTCAAGATATGGCTACATATATCTCATTCATAAAAAATCACTATCATTGGATGTGTTCAAAAATTATAAAGCTGAAGTTGAGAACCAACTCGGCAAAAGGATTAAAAGTGTCAGATCTGACTGTGGGGGTGAATACTATGGCAGATATGACGTTCAGGTGAACAACGTCCAGGACTGTTTGCTAAATTCCTAGAGGAATGCAGTATCATCCCACAGTACACTATGCCGGGTTCACCCACTATGAATGGTGTTGCTGAAAGACGAAACAGAACGCTTAAGGACATGGTGAGGAGTATGATTAGTCATTCTACCTTACCATAATCTCTCTGGGGTGAAGCATTAAAGACTGTAGCTTATATACTCAACAGAGTTTCAACTAAGGCCACTGATAAAACCCCATATGAGCTTTGGATGGGCAAGAAGCCTAGTTTGAAGCATACACATATTTGGGGGTGTCCAGCTGAGGCAAGGCCCTATAAGCCAAATTAAAAGAAACTGGACGCAAGGACCATCAGTTGTTATTTCATTGGATATTCTGAAAGGTCCAGGGGTTACAAGTTTTATGATCCCGCAACTAAGGCAATTTTCGAGACAGGAAATGCTAGGTTCTTTGAGGATGTTGAGTTTGTGGGGAGAGAAAGGATTACAGGCTTTGTCTTTGAGGAGAAATATGTTGAAATTCCTCCAATTGCCATTGACAATGATCAGGTTTCTATCCCTGATATTGTTCAAGAAGTAACTCTGGATCAAGACAATGTCATACTTCCCTCTCAAGATCAACAAATTGTTCCAGAAGAACAAACTCTACAGCCTCAAGAACCAATGCCATTAAGAAGATCCACTAGAGAGAGGAGAAGTGCGGTTTCGAATGATTACATCGTATTTCTTCAAGAACGTGAAGTTGACATTGGAATGGTGGAAGATGATCCGATCAACTTCCGTCAAGCCATGGAAAGTTCTAACTCTCAAAAGTGGCTCGATACTATGAATGAAGAGACAAAGTTCATGAAGGACAATGACGTATGGGATCTCGTTCCATTGCCTAAAGGTGCGAAACCCTTTGGTTGCAAATGGATATTTAAGACTAAGATGGATTCGAAAGGTGATGTAAAGAGGTATAAGGCTCGTATTGTCGCAAAAGGCTTTACACAGAAAGAAGGCATCGATTATAAAGAGACTTTCTCTCCGGTTTCTTCGAAAGACTCTTTCTGGACTATAATGGCATTGGTAGCGCATTTCGATCTTGAGCTACATCAGATGGATGTTAAGACAGCATTTCTCAATGGTGACATTGATAAAATAATTTATATGGTACAACCAGAAAACTTTGTATCGAACGATGCAAAGCAAATGGTTTGTAAATTAAAGAAATCCATCTATGGACTCAAACAGGCGTCTTGTTAATGGTATTACAAGTTTCATCAAGTGGTCATCTCATTTGGTTTTGAGATGAATTTGGTTGATGATTGTATATACCACAAGTTCAGTGGGAGCAAGTATATTTTTTCTGGTTTTATATGTCGATGACATATTGCTTGCCAGCAACGATATAGGCTTATTGCACGAAACCAAGAGATTTCTAGCAAAGAATTTTGAGATAAAAGATCTTGGTGATACCTCTTTTGTATTAGAAATTCAGATACACCGAGATCGTTTTTGAGGTATTCTTGGATTATCACAAAAAAGCTATATCGAAAAGGTACTTAAAAGACATGGCATGTAAGATTGTAAACCATGCGACACCCCTGTGGCTAAAGGAGACAAGTTCAGCTTAAGTCAATGCCCTAAAAATGACTTGGAAATTAAAGAAATGCAAAAGATTCCTTATTCCTCAGCTATAGGAAGTCTGATGTATGCTCAGGTTTGTACACGTCCGGATATAGCATACATCGTTGGGATGCTAGGGAGATATTTAAGTAACCCGGGAATGGATAATTGGAAAGCAGCCAAACGGATCATGCGGTATTTACAGAGAACAAAAGACTACATGCTTACATACAGGAGATCGGATCAGTCGGAGATCATCGGTTATTCTGATTCCGATTTCACAGGATGCCAAGATAGTAGGAGATCCACTTCAGGCTATATTTACTTGTTTGCTGGAGGTGCTATTTCCTGGAAGAGTGCGAAGCAGACACTCATAGCTACTTCCACTATGGCAGCGGAGTTTATAGCATGTTATGAGGCATCAAAACATGGAATATGGCTACGTAATTTTGTCACTGGGCTGCGTTTTGTGGACAATATAGAAAGACCACTTAAGATATTTTGTGACAATAAATCATCAGTGCTGTATTCCAATAACAACAGGAGCTCGACAAAGTCAAAACACATAGAGATTAAGTTCCTTGCTGTTAAAGAAAGAGTTCAGAGTGGACAGGTGTCAATAGAGCATATTGGGACAAACTCCATGGTTGCGGATCCGCTTACTAAGGGATTGATACCGAAGGTCTTTCATGAGCACACTGCTCATATGGGTGTAATGTCTCTTGAGGATATCTAGTTTCAGTGGGAGTTTGCATTTTTGCTTTTCATATTGGACACATGTACTGTTATTTTGGATACGGTTTAAAGTTAAAGTTATTTTCAGTTATAAAGTTATTTGGTTAATTATCTCTGAACTTGTTTAAAATGATCTCACTAAGGTATTAAGGTGGACCGGTTGGAAATAGGCATGTTACAGATCACATTACATGTAATTTTCATGCTACACATCCATGCTTGATCCATGTCATTCGATTATATTGATATACGTGACCATTGATGGGTTTAGCTACGTGAAAGTAGCGAAAGCCACTTTGATCCTATGTTGATATGATTGATGGACGGGATTGTTTGGGGATACATTCGGTAATGATAGCAAAATTCTGAGTACTCATAAGGTTATGTTTAATGCCCAATTATAAGGTGACACATATAGCCCAAGTGGGAGATTGTAAGAATTTTTAATTAAAGATGGGCTTGTATGTGTGAATAATTGTGTGTTAAATTATAGGCTATCAAATTCGGTTGAGCCCAATTAAAGTGATCTGATAAAACTTTGGTTTTCGACTTTAATGTATCAAATTAAAGTATGGGTTTATATATGTGTAGAGACCGGGCCCAAGTCCTAATTCTATGATGGGCCGAATTAGGTCAAAGGGCATCCATATATAAATAGGTTATGGTCCCCAGATCACACGCAACGAATTATTCATTTTCTACTGTATTCCATCACAGAGAGGAAAATGAGACTGCGTGTAGAGTTGGAAGATCATACCGCAAAATTCATATTACATTAATCATGTCAGATTCAGGTATGCTTCCGTTTTAATTCTTATATTTCTTAATGATTTAACATGAAAGATCCGATAATTTAAAGCACTAAATTCTCCAACAACTTTTGCTTTTAGATATAAATTGTGATATGCGGTATTACTCAGGTGATTTTTATAAGCTGGATGATTTTGAATTTGATATACCACAATCTCAACAAACTATAGCAATCCAAAAGTCAAGCAAAGCCTGTTACAGAATTCCATACGATGAGAACGAATTGGAATTCCAACAAAGCGAACAGGCAATGACCATCAATTGGATTTTGAGAGAATTTGGTTTATGATTATTTCCCATTTGACCTGTGCTAAAAATTGATTATGACTGGATCATGTATATATAGATCTATGCAAAAACGTACTCCTAATAGTCTCAAAGCTAATTAATTTACTTCGGTCACAATAGATAAATTAGTCAAACAATTGGCCTAGTTCTCTATCCAACAAACTCCCACTTGGATTAGGTGTAAGTATAAATCTTGGTTTGATCAATCATATTATTCGTAATGACCTTTCGTTGATATAAATGAGTTATGCTTGAAATCCATCCACTTTATAACTCCACTTCAGCCAAGGAATTTGTCTACCAATATGGGATGAGAAAAAATAGATTATAATCTCTCGCTATTTGGTGAAATTTGTATCTCTCGTACATTAGGTTTCATATTATTCCCAATACATCCTATTCGGTTTGACATCAGATTATTGACCTTAGAATTGGTAACATTCAAGACCACCAAAGTGTCAAAATCCTCATATATGATCTATAAAACATCAAGTCGAAGGACCAAATCAACTGCATAACATGCAGAGATTTTTTCAAACACTAAGATTGATATCCATGTAAAATCATCATTGTCAGCCATATAATGAATTATTCTTCTAACAACTCATATATGTGTTCATTTAAATGTTTCAACATTTTAACTTCTGAGATGAGCTAGTTTCTTCATTAAAAATAAATGCGATGCATATTGGTTAATCCGCAATTACCATATTTGCGTAAGTACTAATGAATACGAGTAATATATGATTAAGTTATTTATAGTATGTTTCACAATTAGAATGCCATGCAATTAACAAGTTATCAAAACTTAGTATTGGACTTATTATATTAAATTAGTGAATGTAATGATTAAATCTATTAATATAAATACATTAATAATAAAGTGCTTTCATCATTTGAACAATTGGATCTAGGTATCGTATCATCATTCTTCTACTTGTTCGAGATTCAATTGCTTAGGTATCCAATGAGTTTTCATGACAATCATGTTTTTGTTAAAAACAGTATCGCTACAAGTGGATTTGTGATAAGTTCAAATATTAGCACAAGACATGCAATCTCATGGATCAACAATTATTAACAACAATACTCTACCTTATAGTCCAAGAATGAATATATTTCCTGTAAAGGTAGACCCAATGTGGCAATAATATAGAAGAATATTATTACTAATTATTCTTTAAAGAAAAAATGTAAAACTACATATTGCATAAAGGATTAAAACATGTGAAATGAAGAAAGAAATTGAATAAAAGTGGCCATGAATTCTTGTCCTTTCATCATTGTACCATTTTTAGGTGCAATATTAAGAAGTAATTGGTATTTAGATCACATTCCTATGTACAATAAAATATGGAAATTTATTATGCAACTAATTTCTTGGAAATACTGCATCTTAGCTTCAATACTACAACAAAAATGGGGTACAATACTCTACGTACTAAACTAGAAAGGCAAAAGGAAGAATGGAACAAGATAAAAAGAAAATTTCTTGACTGTATGAATCTAATGATGCAGATAATTTAAAAGAAAGTATGATTTTGTCAGGTTGCGTGATTGTTTAGTATCATTGGCTCTAAAGCAAAGAGGGATGCTCTCTAGCAGCTCACGGGGATCGTCTCCAAGTCTCTCCATCATTCACCTTTTTTTTAAGAGCTAGTTGTTTAGTCACTTTCTGTCCCTACAGCTTGCTATTATTCTGGTGATCTCTCGATGATATCATCTGCTACTTCTTTATCATAAGGAAGAGAGGACGTCCATGAACTTTTTGTGGTTTTCTTTTTTATTTTATTTTAGTAAATTGGTTTTTATTGAGAGCAATGATGGGTAAAAGTGGAATGTCGTTAGGGATCTACAAGTTTGATGGTGCAGATTTTACATTCTAGATGATGTAGATCGAGGATTACCTGTGCAATTAAAAACTAAACCATCCTTTTTCTAAATGAAAACTGGATAGGAATGATGATCGATGATTGGAAATTGCTTGATCGTCTGGTATGGAGTGTTATCCGATTGACACTGCTGAAGAACGTTGGTAGCGATGGAGAAAACTACGTTAATTTGATGAAGGCATTATTCCATATGTATTATAAGTCATCTGCATGTAAGAAGGTATATTTGATATATATATAAGATGGCTGTAGGTGCTCTAGCACAAGAACATCACAATAAACTAAATACAAGCATCAATAATTTGGTTCCAGTCGATATTTAAATTATGCAGGTCACAATGTGACTTTTGGTGCTGGTGTGCTATATATATATATATATATATATATATAAGATGGCTGTAGGTGCTCTAGCACTAGAACATCTCAATAAACTAAATACAAGCATCAATTATTTGGTTCCAGTCGATATTTAAATTATGCAGGTCACAATGTGACTTTTCGTGCTGGTGTGCGAAAAGTTTCTAAGGGGGCCATGGTTGTTGCTCAATGAAATAAATCTAATGTTGGAGTCAAACCTTGTTCTCTTCAATTGGTGCTTTCAGAATTTGAATTGTGACAAAATCGTGTTTATATGAAACACGACTTATTAAGTGATGACAACTTATTGGATGACCAACACATGGACTAACTCTGGACGTCGGATGGAGCCGGTTCATCTGCACTTCGTTAAAAATTCGGAGCCTTCTAGAACATCATTTTTTCACTCCTTATTTTACTTTCGTCTCTAGGGTTTTCAGAGAGAAAAAATTGGCGATCTGAGAGATGATTATTTCTTTGAGTGTTTTATGCTTAAGATTTCTGATTTTATGTATAGTATAGTGAGATCTTCCTTCGATCTATCTTGTAACATTGTGGTGGTGTTCGAAGGGTTTGAGGTCTGAGACCTGAGTGAATCTCTGTAGATCCATTACTATACTTGAGAGATAAGTCTCATTTTCATCTCTCTGAACAATCTGTAATTTTTATTGCCATTTTTGGCTGTTTAGTGCAACTGAGCATAATCCAAATCTTTAGATGCTCAACGGGAGATGTAGGCATTAGAAGTGGTTACCAAACTTCTGGGGCTTAGGCCAAAATAATTCCTTTGTATTCTTTTTAATTTTCTGCAACTTTATTTCTTTTCGATTAAGGTTTTCTTGTTTCTTGAATTTAATATCGTGCGATCCTGTCTTTATAGTGGTATCAGAGCTACGATCTAAGAAACAAGATACCTGGATCTTAAAGAAACTGGTGGACCTGCAAGGGTCTTGAATCTTTGGAGCTGCTGAAAAAGCAGATTGAGGACAACTCGAGTTATTCAACTCGCTCGGTGAGACCTTTTCAATTTTCTGTACATTAACTTTCAGAAATTTGTGTTTCTTGAACTTTCCCTTGATTTTTCAGTACACCGTTAAAACCCCCTTGAGACTAATCTTTGTCTAGTGGGTCCTGTGAGTCCCCTAGAATATGAGATAAATCAAGTAGGGGCGTGTACTTAGAGAATCTTACTGGAGGGATCTGTGAAACCTTATATTCAATCTTTGTAACTGTTGTCTGTTAATTGATCTTGCCTGTTCTCTTCTGATATTGCAAGAATTGTGAAATCCTGTATTATTGTGTGTTCTACTGTGCTTCAAATTTGAGCCAAAGTGGTACTTTTGACTCCCTGTTTAAACTGCTACAAGATCTAGCTGAACTATGTGTGAAAATTTATCTGAATCATGGCTACTACTAAATCTGAAGTTAGTCAGTTTTATGGTAAAATTGATTTTGATATGTGGAGTCAGACAATGGAAGCAATTTTGATGAAAATGAAATGTGCCAAGGCTTTAGATGATTCATAGCCTCAAGGCTTATCACCTAATAAGAAATCTGAACTTGAGGAAATTGCTTGGAGTACAATATTTTTGTATTCGTCTGATAATGTGATCAGAGAGGTAGGTGAAACTACTTCTGCCTCTGATCTTTGGGCCAAACTTAAGGCTAAGTATGAGACCAAAACTACTCCAAACAAATGTTTTCTTTTAAAACAATTCTTATCTTTTAAAATGGATCCTGCAGCTGATTTAGAAGAAAATCTTAGTAGGTTTACAAAACTTACCCAAGACTTGGCCAATTGTGATGAAAAACTTTCAAAAGATCAATTGGCTGTAGTCTTGTTAAACTCCATAAGTGACAAGTATAAGAACATTAAAGTTGCCCTTGAATATGGTAGAGATGAACTCATTCTTGATGTTATAACCATTACTTTGAGGAATAAAGCTTTAGAAATCAAGACTGAGTCAAGTAACAGTCACACTTAACTAGTTTTTTAATTAAGGAAAAATCTTTTGAAAATCTACACAAAATTTTAAGGTTTCAAAAGCAAATAAGAGATAGGCTAACAGGAATAAGACCAAGAATAATGCAAAAGGTAAAAAAATATTATTATTGTGGCAAACTTGGTCATTTTGCAACAGACTATTTTAAAAGGAAAAATGATTCAAAAGAAAAAGGTTTTGAGGGAAGCAATGCATTGGCCTATGATAAAACCAAAATAGAAAATGGTTTTGTTTTAGTAAGTGATGAATGGATGCTTGACTCAGGATGCTTCTTTCATATGTGCCCCCAACAAAAATTGTTTTATAAATCTAGAAAAAACTAAAGGGGAGCAGGTTATAATGGGCAATAACTTTGCCTGTAAAGTGAGTGAAATTGAGACTATCAAATTATTATTAGAAAATGGTAATGTTTTGTTCCTTGAGAACACAAGACATGTGGCAGATTTGAAAAGGAACTTAGTGTCCGTAAGAATGTTAGATGACAAGGAGTTTAACATAATTATGGGTCAAGGACATATAAAAATTCTTAGGGGAAATGACTTGGTCACTTCAGCCTCTAAGAGACATGGCCTTTATTGCCTGAATGCAAAACCTTTGCTTGGATTAACTACTTTTGTTGTATCTGAAAATTTCACTTTGGCTAAATTGTGGCATGAAAGGCTTGGTCATATTGGTAAAAAGGGTTTGAATATTTTGCAATCAAAAGGTATTTTTGGAAAAACATAATCTTGGTGATTTTGGCTCCTGTGAACACTGTATTTTGGGAAAGCAAGCGAAACTTCCTTTTCAAAGTGGAATTCAT
Source organism: Olea europaea var. sylvestris (assembly GCF_002742605.1). Lineage (NCBI taxonomy): Eukaryota > Viridiplantae > Streptophyta > Magnoliopsida > Lamiales > Oleaceae > Olea > Olea europaea. Next base: position 47,360 of record NW_019248423.1, on the reverse strand, counting down.
AAATCCAAACAAAGACTTGAGTATTTGCATGCTGATTTGTGGGGTCCTGCTTCTTTCTCTACTTTAACTGGTTTTAAATATTTTCTGCTAATAGTTGATGATTTCTCAAGAAAATTTTGGGTTCATCTACTAAAGTCTAAAGATGAAACATTTTCTATTTTTAAGGACTGGAAAACTTAAGTTGAAAATCAAGTTGATCTTACAATAAAATATTTAAGAATTGATAATGGCTTAGAATTTTATAATTATGAATTTGATAATCTTTGTAAGGAATATGGCATCATGAGACACAAAACTGTTCCACACATACCACAACAAAATGGAATTGCTGAAAGAATGAATAGAACTGTGTTTAATAAAGTTAGATGCATGATGTTAAGTTCTAGACTGCTTAAGATATTTTGGAGTGAAGCAGTTAAAACTGCAGCTTATCTAATTAATAGGAGTCCTGCTAGTGCTTTAAACTTTGCTGTTCTTAAATATGTGTGGTCAAATAGTCCTATAAATTACTCTTATTTGAAAGTATTTGGCTGTGCTACTTATGCTCATTAGAACGTTGGTAAATTAGAACCAAGATCATTAAAATGTGTCTTCTTGGGTTATGATGAACATGTTAAGGGATACAGATTATGGGTTAAATCTGAAAAAGGCTATAGAGTAATAATTAGAAAGGATGTAGTCTTCAATGAATCCTTGATGCCATGTCTTGAAGAAAAAGAAAATGCTTTGACGAAAAAGATGTTTAAATTGAGGTGGAGCCTTCCTGCAGTAACCAGAATATTTATGTGATTACTGCAGAAGAAAATGAAAATGAAGAACATGTTACTTTACTTGAAACTGAACATGTTGAAAAGGCTGATTCTCCAGCTCTTCTCTTTGATGAGTATCAACTCACAAGAGATAGGGAGAGGTGGCAAATTAGACCCTCCACCAGATTTGATAGTGACACCTTTGTATTGTTATTTACCTACCAAGACCTTACTGAAAATGAGCCAAACTCCTTTGAAGAATCCATGAAAGATAAAGAAAGAAAAAATTGGAAGATGGCCATGGAAGATGAAATTTCTTCACTTCTTAAAAATAAAACATGGATATTAGTTGATAAGCCAAAAGGACAAAAATTAATTGATTGCAAGTGGATTTATAAGATAAAATTTGGAGAAGGTGACAATAAGAATGTTATATATAATGCTAGACTTGTTGCAAAAGGTTTCACACAAAAAGAAGGTGTTGATTATACTGAAATTTTTTCTCCTGTTGCGAAGTATGTTACCATCATATGTTTGCTTGCACTTGTTACACAATTTAAATGGGAGCTTGATCAACTAGATGTTAAGACTACTTTCTTGTAGGGGAAATTAGATGAAATAATATACATGAGACAGCCTGTTGGTTTTGGGGAGGGTGATCCTGAAAACACTGTTTGTTTGTTAAAGAAATCCTTGTATGGTCTAAAACAGGCACCTAGGCAATGGTACAAAAGATTTGACATTTTTTTCTTGAAACTTGGATTTAAAAGAAGCCAATATGATACTTGCTTGTACTGCAAAAGTAGTGGAGTTAAAAACTTGTTATATCTGGTCATCTATGTGAATGATATGTTGTTAGCTAGTTCTGATAAATCAAAAATTAATGATATTAAATCAAAGTTAAGTTTTGAGTTTGATATGAAAGACCTTGGTGCTGCTAAAAGAATATTGGGCATGCAGATTTGGAGAAACAAGGATAAAGATATGTTGTTTTTAAATCAATGTGATTATGTGTCTAAAATCTTGAAAAAGTTCAACATGTATGATTGTAAGCCTATAACACTGCCTCTTGCTAGTAATTTTAGGTTGTCTTCTGAACACTGTCCTAAATCTAAAGATGAATATACCGGAATGTCAAAAATTCCATATGCTAATGTAATTGGTTCTGTGATGTATTTGATGATATGTACCAGACCTGATCTTGCATATAGTATTAGCATTTTAAGTAGATTTATGAGTAATTCTAGTGAAGAACACTGGCATGCTTTAAAATGGTTATTGAGGTATCTTAAGGGATCATCAAATTTAGGCTAATGTTTAAATCAAATAAAAATGGAATAAGTTTGAAAGGGTTTACTGATTCTGATTTTGCTGGCAATAGAGATAATAGAAAATCAACCTCATCTTATTTTTATACACTGTATGCTACTACCATCAGTCAACTTCAGAAAGTTGTGGCTCTGTCCTCAACTGAAGTAGAGTATATAACTACAACTGATGTTGTCAAAGAAGGGATTTGGTTGAATGGTTTATTGTCTGAAATGGGTTTTGATGTTAATCACATTGTGCTATTCTCTGATGACCAAAGTGCTATTCACCTAAGATAAAATCCCATGTTTCATGATACATCGAAACACATTGATGTCAAATACCATTTTATAAGAGATATAATTTCAAAAGGTGAAATTAAGATTGAAGAGGTTTCTACTCAGTTTAATCCATCTGATATGGGTACAAAAGTAACTCCTTTAAACAAATTTTTAAACTGCTTGAAACTTTTATCTGTTGATTCTTTGTGATTCATGGACAAGTACTTGTAGCAAATGAAAAAGACATAAGATCATGCTCCTGGCTGCACTAATAGTTCAAATTCTTGCAGCAAGGTGGAGATTGTTGGATTCGAACCTTGTTGTCTTCAATTGGTGCTTTTAGAATTTGACTTGTGACAAAATCATGTTTATATGAAACACGACTTATTAAGTGATGACAACTTATTGGATGGCCAACACGTGGACTAACTCTGGATGTTGGATGGAGCCATTTCATCTGTCCTTCGTTAAAAAGCCGGAGCCTTCTAGAACATCATTTTTTCACTCCACATTTTACTTTCGTCTCTAGGGTTTTCAGAGAGAAAAAATTGGCGATATGAGAGATGATTATTTCCTTAAGTGTTTCATGCTTAAAATCTCTGATTTTATGTATAGTATAGTGAGATCTTCTTTTGATCTATAATATTATGTGTGAATAGTGAAGAAATCTGAATGATTTCTCTGTTGTAACATTGTGGTGGTGTTCGAAGGGTTTGAGAGCTGAGATCTGAGTGAATCTCTATAGATCCATCACTATACTTGAGAGATAAGTCTCATTTTCATCTCTCTGAACAATGTGCAATTTTTGTTGTCATTTTGGGCCGTTTAGTGCAACCGAGCATAATCCATATCTTTGGATGCTCAACGGGAGATGGAGGTGTTAGAAGTGGTTGCCGAACCTTCAGGGCTTAGGCCGAAATAATTCCTTTGCGTTCTTTTTAATTTTCTACAATTTTATTTCTATTCGATTAAGGTTTTCTTGTTTCTTGAATTTAATATCGTGTGATCCTGCCTTTACATCTGAAACTCCTTACATTACTTCCAATTGTAGAGATATGGATGAAGTGGCTAGATAGTTCTAATTTGTGGCATTGTAGGCTGGGAGACATAAGTGATAATAGAATGAAAGTGCTTCAATCTAAAGGGCACTGTAGGCTGGGAGACATAAGTGAGAACATAATGAAAGTGGTTCAATCTAAAGGGAAGCAAGCGGGTTGAAATCCATTGAAAACAATTTGTATGAAGGCCATATTTTGGTAAGGAAAAAGGGATTAGTTTTTCTAAAATCTGAAGGTAGCCAAAACATGAGAAATTGGAGTTTCAACCCAGAAGATACAGTAAAAGAGCTAGACCTCCATAGAGATTCTCTAGCATGGCATTATATCCTATTGACTGATGAGGTGAACCATAATGTTATTGTGAAGCTGTATAATTTGATAAATTAATCAAGTGGCCGGGGGTTAGAAATGAAGGATGAGATACCCTCATTTTGGTCAAATCAAACATGACAATTGATAGAGTTATTGAAGGGGGGAGCGGGGAAAAAATAATGATGTCTTTGCAGAATAAACGAATTTACTAGCTAAAAGAAGATAATGATAGAATCTTAACACTCGAAAAAATTCAGGAGTCAGAATATGGCTCACATGTTGAGGAAGATTGTTTCGATCGAGAAACTAAAGTTGTCTAGACTTCTCTTTTGAGGAATAAGGAGTTGTTATCATTGTGGAGGAATAATCGATGATGAATTAGTCTCCATGCAGGAGATTGTTAAGTTGTGGAGCCTAATTCATTAAATATTTGTTAGGAATTTATACTTGAGTTGAAGTTCTAGGTTCTAAATATTGTCAAGTTGAGGAGCCTAATTCTTGTATAATTCTATTTAGGAATATGCATCCTTGTAAAATTTAGTTTTGCCCTATTTCCTACATATACAAAAAGAGCGAAAGCATTGGCTCGATACGTGTCGCCAATATATATCGTCCTATACTTTTATATATTTTTTATTGTGTTGGACGAGCTAGACGTAGCCATACCATTTCTCCATTTTTTCACTAAACCGACCATTCCTCTGCTCTTCTTCATCTTATTTCCTTTCTTTCCAGAAATTAAAAAAATTCTGAATTATAATTTGCTCAATTGCACGTACTATTATTACAGGTTCATCAGTTCTTCGGATATCGACTTGCATTCTAGGTATTTTGTTCTATTCTTTTAAGTATAATCTAAAATAAAATAGATTTGGTACATCTGATACATTTTTCTTTTTAATTGAAACTAGCATTGCAAGTTTTTCTATACATGAGGTTCCTTCTTCTTCCTTGAAATCAAATCGGAATCGAGTTGCAGATTGCTGGTTTATGTAAGTTTCTTTTTATTTATCTTTTCGTTTTGTGATTTATTATTATTATTATTATTTAATTTACTTTTATTATTATTTTTTTTTTTTGGTGAATTGATAGAATTTTGGAGAATTTAATACTTTAGTTTGTTTTAAATTGGCAGATAAGTCTAGATTTTAAAATGATGAATTTGACTCAACATAAGTGCAGCTGAGCAAAGCTTCATCCAGCAGGAGCAGGAGATCCGTGCAGCACGGAGCATTAGTTTCTCTGTACTACTAGCTCTTGTTTATTTAGGTTTTTTATTAGATCACTAATGTTTTGAAGTTTGGAGATTTCTTTTCTATCAAAGAGTTTATTTGATTTTTGATTTGATATTTCAAAATTTCATGTCTAGATATTTCTAATTATTTAATATCACAAACAGTATATGAAGTTTATATCCTGGAAAAGATGGCATCTGGATTAGTCCATATGTTTCTGTTTAGACATCCATCCAAGATGGAAGTTTAGATTTCCTGGATGGAGGTTTTAACCGCCAATGATGGATGGAAGTTCCTCAGGTTGAGGAAACCTCTAATTAGAGATGGAGATTTGGGGTTCTATTTTCTCCATCTTGGAATTTATTTTTCGTTTTTCTTTTTTTAATTTTTTTGTCCATGTTATAAATAATTTTTTTCGATTTAAAATTCTTTTTTAATTATTTTCTCTCCATGATAAAACTTATTTTTTCAATTTTAATTAAAATAATATTTATTTTTATTTTTAATTATTTCAATTTAATTAAAAAACTTTATGGTAATTTTTTTTCTATTTTTGTGTGCAATTATTTTTTCTGTTCTTTAATTTGTTAAATCATTATGTTTCTTTTGTTTATTAGCATTGGATTGGATGAAGTGAAGTGGTGTGTAAAATGGAGTAATATTACGGTGGAAGTGATAATTGCAATGAACAGACGTGTGAAAATGGAGAAATGATTGAAGACAACAATGCGTCGTTTTTGCTCCCACGATGAAAAAAGTTGAAATTCATTTTAAGTCTTTTCTATTTATGATAAAACTTATTTTTTTCAATTTAATTAAATAATAAATCTATATTCTTTATTTAATTTTTGTAACTTTCTTTTGTTTAATTTGTTTTGCTTTTTTTATATTTTTCGAAAATTGTTTTAAAATATATTTTTTTTATGTTATAAATAATTTTTTGTTCGATTTAAAATTCTATTTAATTAAATTTGGAAAATTTTGAAGAAGTTTTCTCCCTTTATGGTTAAGCCCATATCCAAATTATCTTCTAATGTTCTAATTACGTTTTTGCAATCTTACAAAATCAGATATTTGGAAGAAGGTGGATACATTAAAATGCATTTAACATTTTAAGCCATGAAAAATAAGTCAATTTCAACGAATTGAAGAATACCTTTCCAATTTACAAAAGAAATTTTCTAAAATTTACATACCCTTATTTTAAATATTAACCAATTGCATGTTCACCTACTAGTTATCTTATAAATAGGAAGCCTTCTTTAGCTTTTTTGTGACCATCAAATAGAGAGAGAGAGAGAGAGAGAGAGGATTTAGATTTTCTCTTCTATACCCTTTTTTATCTTGTTAGATTACTGCAGCGGTGAGAGATGACATAGTTTCACATTGAGACGAACAAATCTCTATAAATGTTGCATGTTCTTGATTTTCTTTTTTCCTTTCAATTGATTGCTCCAAGTGTAATAGAATTAGGGTTTCCGATTTTCGACACATACAATACTTGTTACTATGAAGACATTCCCAATACTGTGTTTACCTTCCACTGACGGTGAAAATTTTTCGTTTCTAGCCCAAAAGTTGCTGTAGGAAATTCCTTTTCATTTCTTGCTTACTGAAAAAAATTCCTACGAAAAAGTGGTATTTCTCATAGATAGAGCGGTTGAGGGTGATCCCACAGAAACATCATAATGGTCAAATTTATCCACTAGAGTTTTGACTTCGCAGGGATTATCCGTGGTCCATACTGAAATAGCTTCTGTGTTTTCTTCATGTAGAGAATGAGAGGGTTATTCTGGACTTTTGTCTAATGAGAAAATGTGAAGGAAATAGACAAGTGAGAGATGTGGGGATATATGCCCAAATTTATCATTTGACATTACGTTTTGAGTACGTAAATATTAATTTATATTATTTAATTACTTTAATAAATGTTTTATAATATTGAACAAATAATCAAATATATCGTGAACGCTAAAAAGTTCATAAAAATTAATTCTCTAGATCTAATAAATAAATCCGGATACTATATTTTGATGATGTCGTAATATCTTTATTAAAAGTTCATTTAGACTTTAGTAATAAAGATATTAATAAAAAATATTGGACATGACCAAGATGCCAAACTAAATGTTATCCACGGTCAAGAATAAATGTCTAAATTCTGAATGAATTATGAAAATTATTTATTAATTAGAGCTCTCTGAGGTAACAGAGGCAAAGATTAGTTACATAATCAATACCTCATTACTTTTTAAGTTAGAATGCACTAATTCATGAACATATTTTCATAACATGGAATCTGTCACCTATTTGTATATGAACATCACTAGCACAAGTATTTTTTAAACGAGGAATTTAATTTGAGCTTAATTATGATATATAAACAATTAAAAGTGACTTAATGATCAAAAGAGTCATTTTTAATGATTGACGGGGCGAGTTGTTAACAACGTGCAAAGAGGAACTATTGTCTTATAATAGTTATTTTAACGATTCAGGGGAATAATTGTTAACGACGTGCAGAAAGGAACTAATTATTGAAAAGTATCATCAATATCAATTAATTTAAGAGTACAGTTGTAGTTCATCAGAGGATATTGTTGAAACAAATTCATGAATGGTCAATAGCTAAATGGTACAAGAAATAATTAATTGGAGCTTAAATCAATTGTGTCCGGTCATGTCCTTTCGGCGGTTTCAAAATGAAAATTGGAGTTAAATAATAAGGATTAAACGATTAAATATCTATAATTAACATAGAAATAGTACATGATATTATAATTATTGAATTTATTGCAGTTAATCTAAACATCAATATTATCTAGATACATTTTATATCTTTTAAAAAAATTAAACTGCTGCAGTGAAAGGAAGATATGGTTAAAGAAAATGAATTCTTCCTCTTTTTATTTTAATTTTCTTTTATTACATAATCTCTATATCCAATAATGTGATTTTTACACGTTATAAACGATTGAATTTTATTCATTCCTAAGTGCCCAAACACTATAAAACTAGAGAGAAAATTTGTAGCATTCTTTGTTTTATCGTCCTCCATTATTTCGCTAAAATCCTCTTCCGCACAATTCGGAAGCAACCTTATGTTGATTTCTGTTAGAAGTAGCGTTTAGCATGGCTACCATGTTTTTAAAGCTGTTTTTCTTTTATTTAATTTGAATGTTTCAAAGTTTGTTCCCTAGTTTTTAGGAATTTATTATTTTTTCAGTAGTGATGTATTGAATTTTGGCTTAATTCTAGATCCATGATGTTAGCGGCCAGTTATGTTTTCATGTTTTAAAATTGCTATTCAAAGATGCAAAAATATAACGTTTTCTATCAGAAAGTTCTTTGTTCTTTCATTGTTATTCTCCTATTCATGCTGCTCTTTCATTCACAAACAAACATTGTTTCTCTGGTTTTAAAAATAAAAAAAGACAACAATTGGTATCAGAACTCTCTTCTTAAGGGACCTTTAGGTGTTTAAGATTGATCCAAGTGATTGCCATAGAAGTAGAAACCAATTTTTCATCGATAGCACCTCCAGTTTTCGACAGTGAAAATAATGAGATCTGGGTTGTAAGGATGAAATTTATCAATAACCTCTACCAAACAATCCCATGATGGCTCAAATTAAAAATCACAAGGATAGAAAAACAAAGAAATCAAAGGCAATGGCCTGCTTGTTAGCTGCTATCTCTTCGACCATATTCACTTGGATGATATCTCTAAAGTCAGCCGAAGCTATTTGGGACTATCTCAATGTAGAATATGAATGAGATGAACGAATCACAGGCATGAAAGAGCTAAATCTCATTATATATTTCGAGTTGGAAAGGATGAATTAATCAGAGTCTATCAAGGACTGCACTAACAGGCTTCTAAGCATAGTAAATAGATTAAGACTGCTTGGCTCTTAGTTTACTAACTCAAGAATTGTTGAAAAAATTCTTGTAACTATGTGATGTGATCCAAGGAACAGTTGCAACAAAGTCATGCCTGGGAAAGGATCTATTGAATACTGAAGGTGCTCCGATGACTCGATTGCGAGCAAAGAGGATCATAGATGTGATGGGATTGCTTGTGCAAGCTACAATGGATGAAACTTCAATCTCGGGGAGCAAAGGATCAAGTTTCGTGTTGGACTCAAGTCAAGAATCAAGTTAGAATTTTTTCCCATTTTAACTAGGATTTAGGGTGAAGGGGCCTAAGCTTAGCCCTGAAAGTAGAATGCTTTACTATGACTCTTTGGGTTAGTATAAATAGATTTCATTATTTAATTGTAAACAACTTTGACATTATTGAGAGATTAATTCACAGCCAATTTGCTTTTATTTCTGCTTTTATTTCTTTGTTCTTAATTGAGCAATTTTCTGCACCTATTAAAATTATTCTTGTGGCGTTCAAACAACCGAGTGAGATTCAAAAATCTTGTGATCAAGAGGTCAATATATCGTTAGCGATTGTTGATTACTTGATTCATTAATTTTTGGTCAGATCCAAAACTTAGATTTATTTGGCTTTCTTGGGTTCGATTCAATCTCGTGTGGGTTTCGAAGCTTCAATTGCTACATGGGTTTGCATCAATTCGTATCAAAGGTTACGCCCCAAAAATAAAGGTTATATCATTTTCTTTTGTTGAGTCTTTTGTTTTCCTATCTTTTTCATTCTTCACATTCTTCGTGTTCTTCATCCTTCTTGAATCCTTAATCCGAAAAGTTCCAACATAATTTCAAAAATAGTTTTTGGGCGAATTTAATACCTAAATCAATTTCTTTTTGTTTTTCCGGTTTCGTAGTTGAATTTGGTTGCAAAAAAAAAATGAAAATTTAAAAAAAATATTATTATTGTTATTGTTGTTGAAGTATTTCAGAAATTATCAGCAATCCATTATTCTTGTTGAGTCAAAATTTTATTTCTTTCTAGCTCGACCGAACACTCAATGACCATTTTCTTTAATTACAATAGTTCCAATCCAGATTGTCCAATTCTTTTCTTTCTTTATTGAGTCTTCTATAATTATAATTCTCACTCACATCGCGATTTGAATTCTACAAGAATAATTCTTGAGTTCGAAATTGTTCTTTGAAGCACTTGAGTGAAAGCATTGAGTGGCAAAAGATAAAGCGGTGAGACTAATAGAGGGTAAAAGCCAAATTAAGTGATACACGAGAGTACATACATGAGGCAAGTAATAGATTAAACTTAGGATGGTTGACAAGGAAGATTTAACCTCAAGCAAGAACCATAATCAAGTCAACATGATGAAAGAGGCGATACAATAGTTCTAAAGATTTTTTGAAAATATACGGGATAGGTTAGATAGGCAGGAGGAGTGGATTGAAAGATAAGACCTAGTACTTGCTAATCTGTGAAGGGGAACACCTAATGCAAGGAGATAAGGTAGGGGAGAGCCTAGGGTAGAGAATTGGGCAGAATATGATAATGATGGTGACTTAGATGAAGATGCATTAGTTGAGGTTGAAATAGGGAGAATAGGAATAGAGGTGTGAGCTTGAATTACATGGTAGGAATCTTGTTGAAGACAAAGTGGATGAAAGTATGGGCAATATTGAATTGATAATTCCATCGTTCTTGGGGTAGGAGTGATCTGGAAGCTTACTTAGAGATGGAGAAAAAAGGTTTAATTGATTTTTTATTGTCACAATTATTTGGAGGAAACGAAGGTGAAGATTGCAGTCCTTGAATTAACCAATTATGCAATAACTTGGTGGAATCAAGTGGTAACAGCAATGAGGAAGATCTATGAGAGGCCGATTAACACATGAGAGGAATTGAAGTCTATCATGCAAAAGAAGTTCGTTCCTAGTCACTATTACAAGGAGTTTCATCAAAGTTACAAGGCCTCTACCAAGGGTCTAGGAGCGTAAATGATTATCATAAGGAGATGGAGATATTGCTGAAAAGGGTGAATGTGGAGGAGGACCCGAAAGCCACAATGGCTCAATTTTTGAATGGTTTGAATAGAGAAATAGCTAATGTAGTTGAGTTGCAGCATTATGTGGAGTTGGAAGATATGCTTCACGTGGCTATGAAAGGTGGAAAGGCAATTAAAAAGGAAGGAAATAGCAAGATATCCATCGTGTTCTAATTCTTCTTGGAAACTGAAGTGGAATAACAACAACGGAGATGGGGCTTTTTGAAGGGTAGAGCTGAAATACGAAAGGAGAGAAAAGAAAGTGCTAGCAAGACCACAACCAAGGTAAAATTTCAACCATCAAGGAGTTGAGACATCAAATCTATTACGTGTTTGAGGTCGAGACACATTGCTTCTCAATGCCCAAATAAAAGGGCAATGATTTTGCGGGACATTGGGGAAGTGATGAGTGGAAGTAAAGGTGATTATACTGATATGCCAGAATTGGAAGAGGCAAGTGATGGTAATAATTTGGAGTATGTAACTGGAGAGCTCTTGATCACGAGGAAAGCACTTAATGCTCAAATTAAGGTAGATAACTTAGAGCAACAAAGAGAAAACATTTTCCATATGCGGTGCCAAATAGTCGTGGTACATTTATAAATGTGGCTATCACTATACTTGTTGAAAAATTGGGGCTCACTTTGCTAAAAAATCCTAAACCTTATAGATTGCAATGGTTGAATGAATGTGGTGAGATTAAGGTGAACAAGAGAGTCTTGATAAATTTTTCAATTGATAGATATCATGATGAGGTAATTTATGATGTAGTACCTACAGATGCCGGGCACATATTGTTTTGGAAACCATGACAAAATGATAGGAAAGTAATTTATGATAGGTACAAAAATAGGTATAACTTTATCAAGGATGAGAAGTCTATTATTCTTGTGCCATTAACACCGACATAAGTTTATGAAGACCTAATCAAATTGAAAATTGAAGAAAAGAGAAGATTGAGAGAAGTAGAGAGTAGGAGAGAAAGTAGTGATGTAGTGAGTAAGAGATAAAATAATAAGGTGGCTAAGTAAGAGAAAAAAGAGTTGAGCCACATGAGAGTAAAGAAAAAGAGTCTTCCAAAAGGAGAGAAAATTCAAAAGCGAATTTCTTTGTAAAGGAAAGTGAGTTTAAGAGGGTAATAGTTGAGGGGTAACAAATGGTTTTGTTGGTCTATAAAAAGTCTCTCCTCAATCTTGAGGAGCCTAACCCATCCCTCCCTGGTTTTCCTATCTCTTTGTTTGTAGGAATTTGAAAAAGTATTTTCGGACGACGTGTCTAGTGGGTTACCACCCATTCAAGTCATTGAAAAATAGATTGACTTTGTACCAAGAGCTGTCATTCCAAATAGACAAGCTTACCGAATTAATCGTGAGGAGACAAAAGAACTTCAAAGACAAGAGGACGAATTGATAAGGGATATTATGATTCCATGTGACGTGCCAGTGCTACTTGTGCCAAAGAAAGATGGAACCTGAAGAGCGTGTGTAGATTGAAGGGCCATCAACAACATAATGATAAAGTAATTTCATCCTACTCCTAGGTTAGATGATATGTTGGACGAATTATATGGTGAATGCATATTAAGTAAAGTTGACCTTAAAAGTGGATGTCACCAAATTAGAATGAGGGAAGGAAACGAATGGAGAATCACTTTTAAGACTAAATATGGCTTGTATGAAAGGTTGGTTCTATCGTTTTGACTCACTAATGCACCAACCACATTTATGTGAGTAATGAATCATGTTTTGCATGCATTTATCGGTATATTTGTAGTAGTTTATTTTGATGGCATACTAGTCTATAGTAAGGATCTTAGTGAGCATATAGAACATCTATGGAGTGTCCTCGTGGTTTTTAGAAAAGAACAACTTATGCCAACTTAAAAAGTATACATTTTGCATGGATAAAGGTTATGTTTCTTGGGAATGTGGTTAGTGCTAAAGGAATAGAAGTAGATGAAGAGAAAATAGAAGCTATAAAGGAGTGGCCAACACCTAAAAGTATAATTCAGGTAAGAAGTTTTCATGATTTGCTAGTTTTTATCAGCGTTTTACAAAGGATTTTAGCACAATTTCAACATCGCTCATTCAAATTCTCAAAAAAAGTGTAGGATTTCAATAGGGCGATGAACAAGAACATGCATTCAACACTATTAAAAACAGGTTGTGTAAAGCATCGATTTTAGCACTTTCTAATTTTGACAAAACTTTCGAGATTGAGTATGATGCCTCTGGGGATAGGTACTGGAGCAATTTTAATGCACGATAGAAGGTCGATAGCTTACTTTAGTGAAAAGCTAAGTGGAACAGCTCTCAACTATCCTAAATATAACAAGGAATTGTATTCACTTGTTCGAGCCTTAAAGACATGACAGTGCTACCTATGGCCAAAGGAGTTCATGATTCACTCTGACCAATGAGGCATTGAAGCATTTAAGAGGGTAAGTAAAATAAAAGGCATGTGAGATGGATGGAATTCATCGAAACATTTTCCTATGTCAACCGGTACAAACAAGGTAGGGAGAATGTGGTAGCGGATGCATTTTCTAGATTGTATGTGCTTCTAACTTCTTTAAATGCGAAGTTGCTTGGTTTTGAATACGTTAAAGACATGTATGTCAATGATCAAGATTTTTCTGACATAAATGAATCACGTAATCAAAAAGCTGTAGATAAATTCCTTAGACATGAGGGTTATTTATTTTGGGAAAACAAATTATGTGTTCCAATTGCTCAATGCGAGAATTGTCGGCAAGAGTAGTACACAATGGGGGTCTAATGGGTCACTTAGGGGTTAAGAAGGCTTTAAAGATGTTAGGGGAACATTAGTATTGGCTTAAAATGAAAACTGAAGTAGAAGGGGTTTGTATTAGGTGCATAACTTGTAAAAAGGCTAAGTCTAAGGTTTTACCTCAAGAATTGTACACACCTTTACTCGTTCGTAGGGAACCTTGGCTTAACATTTCTATGGACCTTTCTTAGGTTTGCCTAGGACTAAGAAAGGACGACATTTGATATTTGTGGTGATAGATAGATTTAGTAAAATGGCATAGTTCATTCCATGCCATAAAACTGATGATGCTACAAAAATTGCAAATCTATTCATTAAGAAAGTAGAGCATTTACATGGGATTCCTAAGAGCATCGTGTCAGATAGGGACGTCAAGTTCCTTAGTCATTTTAGCAGGTTTTGTGGAATAAGCTAGGCAAGAAATTGTTATTTTCTACTACTTGTCACCTGCAAATCGATGGTCAACTCGAAGTTGTTAATAGGACTATGATCCAATTGTTACGCATTGTGATTAATAAAATTTTGAAAAGTTGGAAAGAATGCTTATCTTTCATTGAGTTTGCACATGATAGGGCAATACATTCTACTACTTCGTTTTCACCATTTGAAATTGTTTATGGTTTTAATACACTAACACCAATGGGTTTAATTCATTTACTTGTAAATGAACATATTAGTTTAGATGGAAAAAAGAAGGCCAAGTTGGTAAAGTCATTCCATGACAAGGTAAGGATACAAATTGAAAACTAAAACAAACACTATGCATTGCATGCAAACAAGGGTCGAGAGCGTTACATTTGAACCAGTGACAAGGTATGGGTACATTTGCGAAAGGAACGCTTTATAGAACAAAGGAAATCTAAGCTGCAACTACGGGAAGATAGTTCATTTCAAGTTCTTGAAAGGATTAAGGCCAACGCGCATAAATTATATCTTCTTGGTTAGTACAATGTCTAAACAACTTTTAATGTTTTTGATCTCTCCCTCACTTTGCTGCAAGTTCATGAGGATGAATCATTTTGAAGAGGGAGAGGTAATGTGATCTAAGGAACTGTTGCAACAAAGTTATGCTTGGGAAGGACCCATTGATTATCGAATGTGGTCCGATGACCCAATCACGAGCAAAGAGGATCATAAATGCGATAGGATTTCTTGTGCAAGCTACAGTAGATGAAACTTCAATATCGGCAAACGAAAGAACAAGTTTCATGTTGGACTCGAGTCAAAAAACAAGTTGGTTCAATGCGATTCTTAAGGGTGAAGGAGCTCGAGGCTACCACTATGCGACCGCAGAGTGGTTCGAAGCATGTGGTCTACTCTGCTGTCGCGTGCAGCATTGAAGAGAATTTTGAAGGGCATTTTGAATCATAGATTTTGAAGGGCATTTTGAATCTTCTATGTGATTGCATAGAATTACTCTATGCAATCGCGTAGTACAAAAACTGGACGGGATTATCTCTTTCTCACAAAATTTCCTTATTGTATCGAAACTCTATTTTTTTTGGTATCTTTGTGATGTTTTTGGACATTTTTCGTTTTTGACTAGGTTCTAGGGTTTAGTTTAAATAGACTTCATTATTTAATTGTAAACAACTTACACACTATTGAGAGATTAATTCAGAGGCAGTTTGCTTCTATTCCTTTGTTCTTCATCGAGCAGTTTTTTGAACTTATCAAGATTATTCTTGTGGCATTCAAACAACCAGGTGAGATTCACAATTATGATCAAGAGATCAATACATCGTAGGCGATTGGTTGGTTGATTGATTCATTATTTTTTGGTCAAATCCAAAAATTTGATTTATTTGGCTTTTTTGGGTTCGATTCAATCTCATGTAGGTTTCAGAATTTCAATTGATACATGGGTTCTCATCATTGTGCTCGAGAGATTTGAGGCATCAATAACCACCTTAAAGAATACTACGGAACTATCTAGGATTACCTTGGTAGAATTATTGATTACTGCATTGATACATTAAATCACTAACTATCACATGTATTTCATGTAAGGCAACTAAAATAGTAAGCGATTACAAATAACATTACTAAGAAAATCCCATAGTCACATTAGAGTCCACTAGCTCCAGTCTAGAACGGCCTATTAAATTTGGATAATTTAATGAATACATTAATATAAAACAAATTTTGGAAAATATTGTGTTGTTAAATTGGAAGTGAGTAATTCATTTGCTGCTTGATTTGCATACCGTAAAAATGTTGTTTATTACAGTGTCAAATTCTATTTTGTTTATTCTCGTTTCAATTTATGTGCTAACTAATAATCACACTTAGTCGTTATGTGCTCACATATATATGTGGCCTTTAACATATATGGTGAATTATAGTAGAAATCAATTGAAAATTTTAGTTTTAGTTATTATTTAAACATGCACCGTGGAATTATAACATTGTTTGTAAATACTCAAAAGTTGAAATAGTTTTGTGTTTTGATAGAATCTATTTATGAGGTATAACTTTGGTGATTTTCATAAGTTGTCCCAATTTTGAATCTGATGTACCTCAAGCACAGGTAACAATATTTATCCAGATTTTAAGTCTGTTACAGAAATTCACACGACAAGAACAATTTGGAACTCCAACAATGCGAACAAACAAGAATCCGTTGGTTGAATTTTTAGATAATTAGGTTTAGGATTATTTCCTATTTCTCTTGCCCTAGCTATTAATAATGACAATCCTGTAACACCCTAAACCTAAATTATGTATATATAGATCATGGAAAAAATGTATTCTAATAGGCTCAAAGCCAATTCATTCTATTCAGTCACTAGCTAGGGCCCACAATAGATAAACCAGTCCAATGGTTGGACCTAGTACATTAATCCGACAATCTCCCACTTGGATTATGTCCAATGTCATTTCCAAATTTTCAATTCTCAAATTTTGTGAGACCAATTAGGTGTCATTCAATAAGCAAACAACATGATATTATTATCCTGATTTGATCAAAATAAGATAATTAAAACTTTCTTTAATTTATAATTAATCCATCTAGATTAATTCATTCACGTTGATGTCAAAAATTGATATCTAATGATGTGTCAAAATAATCTATGTGACGAAAAATGACATATGATAAAACCTTCAGCCAGGTTACCATGGAAGTATATTGCCTTCTTCAATATAAATCCAATTGATTAAAAGATATGGATAAATGTAAACCCCGATTTCATTAATCATATTATTATTGATGACTCCTCCCCCCCCCCCCCACAATATTTTTTTTGCCCCCCCCCCCCCCCCCCCCAACATATAAATGAGTTAAGCTTGAAATTCTTTCACATTATAACTGCAGTTAGGCTAAGGAGTGTCTATCAATACAGGCAAATGAAAAATAGATTATAATGTCACTATTTGGTGAATTTCTTATTGATCGTACATTAATTTTCGTAGTATTCTCAATACACTTACCCGGTATGAAGTTATATTAGTGACCTTAGAATAGATAACATCCAACGCCAACTGAGCATGGCTATCCTCATATATGATTAATAAGATATCAATCAAAAGACCAAATCTACTACCTAACAAGTAGAGATTTTTCATATACTGAGATGGATATTTATGTAAAATTACCATTGTAGGCCATTTAATGAAATAGTCTTCCAACAACTCATTCACATGCCCATTTAAATGTCTATATATTTTAGTTTGTGAGATGAGCTACTTCTTCGTTAGAAGAAAATGAGGATACGTGCTAGTCTATTACTAATTATGATATCCATGACTAATAATTGTTAATGAATACGGACAATTTTGGACTAAAATATTTATAATTAGTATTGCGATTACAACATCATGCAATTAACAAGATCAAAACTTAATATTTGAATTTTTATTTTAAATTACTGAATGCAAATAATTAAATAATAAATCCACCAATATAAATACATTAATAATAAGGTCCTTATGTCGTTTGCACAATTGGACCTAGGGTATAGTGTTATCATTCTCTTACTTGTACTAGATTCAATTATCATTCTCCAATGAATTTTCTTGACAATCATGTTTCTTCTGAAATAGTGTTTTTACAAATGAATCTGTGATAAGTTCGAACCCCGTAACATAAAGATTTACGTCAGAAATTACTTTTTCTTAACAAAATTTTAAAATAATTTGTACATATGATTGGAATAAATGCAAGTCATAAGAAATTTACAGAATGCTAGTTTCATCTACTTTCTACATAGTTTGAAAATTTAAACCACCCCGCCCCCTACCCCCCGCCCCAAAAAAGAGAGAGAGAGAGAGAGAGAGAGAGAGAGAAGAAAGAACTCAGTAACATATTCAAAAATTTAAAAGTTTAATAATTTTTATTTTTGATAAATATCTAAAAAGAGAGAATTGTAGCAGCGGTCCTAACCCTTTCATTTTTTTGTAGACTTTACCCTAACCTTCATTTTGTGCCAGCGAAGATTCTTAATCTTTCATAAATATGCACCTGATACCCATCTGGACGAAAACCGTCCAAAATACTGTTAATTGACCAGGAAAATCGCTTGAACTATCTGCTACCACTACGATTTTATTGGATATTGATACCTTTTGGATGGTATTTTTGGACGATTTGATTAAATGTTGATTCCTTAATTTTTTTTGGTCAATTGACGATATTTTGGTCTGTTTCCATCCAGATGGACTGCAATTTATGAAAGGTTAGGAACTCCACTTGCACAAAATGAAGGTTAGTGTAATGTCTGCAAAAAGAAAAGGTCAGGGACCGCTGCTGCAATTTTTCCTGTCTAAAAATTTATGGGAGCCTTATACAGTAACACTTGATGATGATGATGATAATAATAATAAATTGATTAGAAGTTGCACTTCATTGTAGATTTACTCTGAACTAATTGAAGAGTAAAGACTTCACCATGTCGCCAATGGGTTTAGATTCACTCATAACATTCTGTAAGGTGTGGAGTCGAAACTTCAAGTTCTAAGAGCATAGTTGAGGCTTAAGAGTAAAAAAAAACGTTTTCTTATTTATATTATTACTTGAAATTTTTAATCATTTTAAAAATTATTTAATAATTAAAATAATTCATATTAAATATCTAAAGTAAAGTACAATATTTACTTAATAACTCTTATCATTAGTCAATTATACAATTTTCAAGTTTTCGAAATACAAAAATTAAAGTATTTTTCATAGTTTCAATTTTCAACTAAACAAGTCCTACTTTTGGGTGAGATCCTTATTCCGTGTAATTAAGAGGTCTTTAGTTTATATACTTTTGATTGCTTAGTTCATTAATTGGGGATTAAATCCAAAACCACCGATTATTTGGCGGTCTTGGGAATTGTGTCAATCTAGTTGTGGGTTCGTTAGTGGCCGTTGTTATCGGGTTCACATCAGTTGGTATCAAAGCTTAGGCTCCAAAAATAGAAGGTTATATCCTTTTTTCCTTTCTTTTTGAGTCAGTTTTTCATTTCTATTTTTTTTATTGTTCTTGTGTTCTTTGCAATTTTCAATTGACTTTGTGCCTTAGATCTATATAAAATACCAAAAAAATTTAAATCTCATTTTTGGACTAGACTAACGTCCAAATCCACTTCCGTTTGTTCCATTAGCGTCGCAGTCAAAATTTCTATCTAGTGAGTCAAAAAAAATTTGCTGTTCACAATTAATGTCAAAAAAATTTCGAAATTCACAAAGAAAAAGAAGGAAAAATTTATTCTCATTGTTTGAATTATCTTTATAGTCCTTCCAATTCCAAAATTGTTCAGTCCAGTCAATCAGAAATTGAAGACCACTTCTTGAATTTTCATAATTCATTCTAAAATTTCTGTTCAATTCTTTGAGTCTTTGAAAGTTCACGAGTCTCACCCACAATCCAATTGAAATTCCACAAGACACTGAATTTGAATTGTTCTTTGAAACATATATTGGAAGCAATGAGTAGAAAAAGGTTGAGTGGTGAGATCAATTGTGGGTAAAAGCCAAAATTGAGTGATTCCCGAGTGAAATATTGGCTAGGTAGAAATAAAATTCTAGAATTTAGGATGTCTGGCAGTGAACGATCAAACTCAAGCATGGTTGGTTGTCTTACAAATATGACTAATGATGTGATGGGGCGGTTTGAGAGGATCTTAAAGGATATGGGTGATAGGATAGATAGGCTTGATGCATCTGTCACCAATCTTCATGTGGGACATGGTAGATGGGGGCCTAGGGTGTAGACGCATAATGAATATGGGTATGGTAATGATTTGGATGGGAATGAGTTTAACGGTGTTGAATTGGGGAGAGTGAGGAATAGAGTTAATCGTTTTGAACATCGGGGCAGGAATAACTTTGGAGATGATGTGGATGGAGGTATGGACAACATCAAAATTTCCATTCCACCATTTAAGGGTAGGAGTGACTAGGAGGTGTATCTAGAATGGGAGAAAAAGGTGGAGCTTATTTTTTAGTGTTATAATTATTCTGAGGAGAAGAAGGTAAGATTAGCAATCCTTGAATTTACTAACTATGCGATCAATTGTGGGATCAGGTTGTGATGTTGAGGCATAGGAATCGGGAGAGGCCTATCAACACGTGGAATGAGTTGAAGGCGAAGATGAGAAAATGATTTGTACCTGGTCATTACTATAGGGAACTTCATCAAAGGTTGCAGGGATTGTATCAAGGTTCTAAGAGTGTGGAAGACTACCACATGGAGATGTAAATCTTGATGATTATGTTGAACGTAGAGGAGGATCGGGAAGCCTCTATGGCTTGTTTCCTAAATGGGTTGAACAAGGACATTGCTAATGTGGTGGAGTTGTAGTACTATGTCGAGTTAGAGGATATGTAGCATGTGACCACGAAGGTGGAACGACAATTGAAGTGAAAGGGGATAGCTAGAAATCAATCGGGGCCTAACTCAGCTTGGAGGTCGAGAGGGGATGATGACAAGGTTGATGGGGCTGTTGCAAACAATAAAGCTAAAGTGCTAAGGGGGATGGAAGAAAATACTTGCAAGGAAGCACCAAAGGCGGAGTCACAAACTACTAGGAGCTGGGACATTAAATGCTTAGGGAAGGGGCACATTGCATCTTAATGTCCTAACAAGAGAGCAATGATCTTGAGTGCTAATGGAGAAGTAGTTAGTGATGGAGATGGAGATGGAGATGGGATGCCCGAACTAGAGGATATTAGTGGTGATGAAGTGTTGGAGCATGCGGTGGACGATGAAGCCCTTGTACTAATGCAAGCACTCAACACACAAATCAAGGTGGGTGAAGAGGAAAAGCAACGAGAAAACATCTTTCGCACTAGATGCCACGTGGAGAATAAGGTAAATAGTTTAATTATTGACGGAGGTTGTTGCACTAATATTGTTACTACCACTTTAGTTGAGAAATTAGGGCTGAGAACAATAAGACACCCTAAACCATATAAACTACAATGATTGGATGATCGTGGAGAAGTTAAGGTGAATAAGAGGGTTTTGATAAACTTTTCAATTGGGAAATATAAAGATGAGGTATTGTGTGATGTTGTGCCAATGCATGCGGGTCATATTTTATTAGGTAGGCCGTGACAATATGACAGTAGGGTTAAACATGATGGGTTTAGAAATAGGTATAGCTTTGACAAGGATGAAAAATCTATCACGCTTGTACCATTGACACCGCAACAAGTGTATGAACATCAAGTGAGGTTGAGGGGTGAGAACGAGAGAAAAGGTAAAGAGAAACAAAAAGAGGGCTTGAGAGAAAATGGGGAAGTGGCTAAATGTGAGAAAAATCGAGTAGAGCCACATAAGAGAAAAGAAAGAGAGCCTATTGAGAGGAGAGAAAACGGTAAGTTGAGCTTCTTTGCAGAAAAGAGTGAGCTTGAGAATGAGTTGGTGACGTCTAACAAATCCCTCCCCAGTTTGAATTTATCTTTGATGTAGGAATATGAAAATCTATTGCTTGAGAACTTCCTTAAAGGGGTGACACCATTCGAGTATCCAGTTGATGTATTTCCATTAGAGGACTTTATAGGCATTGAAGGAACATTTAACGACATGATGGAGTATCAAAGTCATAAACATGAGCTGGATCAACAAAAGGAACGTGCTGGTTGCAAAGGAGATCAAAGCTTGAAGGCAGAAAGTGCAAATTTGATCTTGAAGTTCCAAATTCGAGGGCGAATCCTTTCGAAAAAGGAGGGGATGATATGATCCGGGATGCGCCACCAATGATCGAGAATTTGGTGATTGATTGGAAGAAACCAAAGCCACGATCGAGACTTCGAGGGGTTAATAAAAGCCACACAATTAATGGTTTGAGCCATGGAGCATGTAATGTTGAAGTGGGAAAGCCAAGGTACAATATTGTAGTTGGGTTCAGAGGCTGAAGCAAGTTGGAACTAATGGCTACAAGCAAGTAAAAGAAAACGCCAACCGGAGGTTCAATAGGGCAACCATGCGGCCGCATGGTTGTACAAGTCGTGCAACCGCATGGCATGAGGTTAGGATTCCAGGTAGCGTTTTCATTTGGTCTATGCAACCGCACACAGCCCAACTATGAGGTCGCATAGACAAGTTCGACAACCAGATTTTCAGATTTTCGCGAGATTCCTATTTGGATTTGAATTCTAATATTTCCTTATTTTCATAATATTGTGGACATAATTTACCATATTAATTAGGTTTTTAAGGTTTTTCCTTGAAATCATATAAATAGGGACTTATTTTTCATTGTAAGAACCTTTTGGACAATTTGAGAGATTTTATCGAAGGAGGGACTTTGCTTCCAATCCTTGTTCTTGCTAGAACAATTGAACTTATCAATGAATTCATTATTTCTTGTGGCGTTCACATCCATGTAATTAAGAGGTCATTAGTTTATATACTTTTGGTTGCTTAGTTCATTGATTGGAGATTAAATCCAAAATCATCGATTATTTGGCATTCTTGAGAATTCTGTCAATCTAGTTGTGGGTTCATTAGTGGCCGTTGCTATCGGGTTCATGTCACATTTTAGTTGATAGATGGTCCAAGAAAATTTTAGCTCTTATTAATGTTATTTATAATTGCTTTCATTTACTTCTCATAATTATTTATACTTGTGGACAAGGTTTATTTGAAGTACGATGCGGATGTGTAAAAATTATAGAATCATAAATATTACTATTGATGACCATATTTCTTGTAATTTTAATATTTTGATTGTTAACATAAACGTTTTACGACCACTACTTTCATTGTTAAAAATAAAAGGCAACTACGTTTTAGTTGTTTCAATGATATTTTATCAACAAAAAATAATTAATACAACGACAAATCAAGCAGTTGTTGAAACAAAATTAATCGATTGTCTATATTAATTTTAAACAACTATTTCTTTTATTGTTGAAATGAAATACAACTAAAATTTCATTGCTTTCCATGTATTTTAATGATAAATATAGTTATTAAACAACCAAACAAGTGGTTGTTGAAAAAAGAATCGGTTGTTAATTACAAATCTTTTACGACTAAATATTTAGTACCTAAAATAATCCATTTAACGATCAAATGTATTTTTAGTGGTTAAATATAATTGCCAACACATCTTTCTTTAGAAAGGATGTTTATTGTTTTACATCGACAAACTTCTTTATCTTGACTTGAGGTAGAGGAATTTGAGCTTGTTTCAATATTACTATTTTCTTGGTATTGATAAACTTGTCGAATTTCAAAGTCAGGTTCTTTATCTAAACTAGAATTGAGTAAATTAAGAAGTTGAAATTTAACATCTTCAATTATTTGAAGCATATTGATCTTTCCCTTCATAGGACATTTATTTGAATAATGGCATGTTTGTTTACATTTCCAATAGGTAATATTTGAAGTTTTATAAACTCATTTCTTTGAAAACCTTTGTTTTGAAGATTTCAGAGGGTAAGATTGAGAGGGTTTTTGTTTTTAAAAAATCTTTTTCTTAAAAAAAGAAGGAAAACCTTTCTTTTTCGTTCTTGAAGGAGGGACAATTTTTCAAATCCACATTGATCACAGAATTATACGAATTCTTTTCTACTCTTTGATCTTTGTGATCTTAATTTTTCTTTGAGTTTACGATTATTACATAATGTTAATCCTTCTTTGTTGACAAAATTTATAATTTTGCCAAAAGTAAGTAAAGCATAAAGAATAGTTACATTGATGTTTATGTTTGACAGAATTACGTACTTTTTCAGTGAAAAGTTTAGGAAGTCCAGAAATGTATCCTCTTTTCCAAAAGATGGATTAAAGTCTTCACAAAATAATACCTAGGTAAGAAACATGTCTTTATACCCGCGGAAATCATGCAATTTTTGACAAGTAAGATTATAGAGAATTTCAGATGCTCTCCTTCAAGAAAAGTTGGAGTTCCGATAAAATGTTTAAGAATAGAATGAACAAGAGTATTAAAAATATCATTTTGAAGTTGACTATCAACAGCTTGAGTAATAGTATTACGGCCTTCGTAATAAAGATAGTTAATCCACCAGCTTTTAATTTGTCCAGAAAAACCACAAACTAGATTTTTGAATGTAGTAAAAGGAGATATATCTTGACCTGTATAAGCTGTGTTGCACACTACCATATTTTTGAATAATTGTATTGTTTGATATTCTGTTAATCCATCAAGATTCCATGCGACGATTTCAGCACCATTATAAGAAACTTGTAGTTTCTCTTCTTCATCATATAATATATCAGTATATGAAGGAAAAGAATAATAATTTGGAAGTGTTGAATTTTGACCTTTCAATTTATTGATATGAGATGGCTCATTTTCAATAAGTTAAGCTTCAAGTTCATCTGGAATATCAATATTATTAATGTTCTTTGATTATCCTAATTTGGATATTTGATTAGCGAGTTCTTGTAAAATATCGGATTATTTAGACAAAGTGTCTTTTCCCCATCTTGGAGCAAGTTCTGAACTATTGGTTTGAAAGTTGTATTAAAAGGTTTCTTCTGATTCATTTTAGATGAGGAGACCTCAGAATCAAAATTGGCTTCAATTCAAGATAATTTAGAACACAGACTAAAGAAAATATTTGTATAATTATTCTGTAATTGAATATTTTTGATATCTTTAGCTATAGTTCTAGATTTTTCTGGTCTATCAGTAGGAATTTTCTTTGGAGGAGATGAATTATATCGGTGTTTCCATGAAAAACAACTATTTCTTTTATTAGTGGATGTTCAGATTGAAAACTTTGACACATCTTCCATGTTTTCTTATTAATGTGGGGATTCTGAATAGATTTGGTTTTAGCAATTTTCTTGCCCAAAATTTTGAAGTGTGCCCATTCATAAAAACTAACATTTTTATAAGAACCGTTATTGCCATGAAGATTCGCTTTCTTCTTTTGAAAACATACTTTTGAGCGTGTGTCTAAAATTTTTGAACGAAGGAGTTTGATCAGTTTTGAATTCATTTTTTCTATCTATTGTAAAAGAAATGACATTACACTTCTGGTCTAATCTTTCATATGGATTAGATAGCATATGAGATAACGTTGGAAAAGCAAACTCTTCTGATTCATTATATTTCTAAGAAGTGTATTGAGTTTTTGGAATATTTGGAGTGAAATCAACTCGTTTTAACTTATCAGAAGAAGTTGAAAATCTTGCATATTGAGAATGATTTTAAGAGCTAGAGGAATAGGACCTTCATAAATTATCCAATGTAGAGGCTTTATTGAAAATCACCTTAACATGTCCATCAAGAAATAAAATAATTTGATTAGGTGTAGTTCGAATGGGAGCGAGAATCAAGTTTTGAGCATTTTCAAAATCTCATTCGAGTCCTCGAAATTGAAGATTCAATGGTATCATTTTAGGAATCATGGTATTCGAATAAAGAGGATTGACTTCCACCAAAAGGCTTTTTTCCTTAGGAGATGAGCGAAGAGCTCGAATATTGAGTTCAATATTCATAAGCTTGTAATGTATTCGATATATTACCATAAATGCTTTTGAACGATCATCAAAATCGAATTTTTTTGTTTGAATTTGAAGAGTAAAAATATTAAGAACAGCTCCATCATTTATATAAACTATATTTGGGTAACAATTTGAGAAAATTGGGCCACTTTCAAGATTTGATTCTAAAATGGATAATAAAGAATTTTCAAAATTGAGAAGTCTCTTATCCCTAAGAGTTAAAAGAATTAGAATGTCTACACCAAGTTAAAACAAAGGTTTAACAGTAATTTGAATAAGTCCCACATGAACATATTAAACTTCCTTCTATGGGTTTGAATGGTGTCCATTGTGAATAGATTCATTTGAGTTTGATTTTTTATCGTAATAGTTTGTTCAAGAGTCTTGACATTATAATTTTGATGAAAATCAAACTTTCCTCTTTCACGTGTAAAAGATTTTCTACCTTTGGAATAATTTAGTTATGGAGTATTCTTCAAATTGAGCAATTTGAAGTTCATGAGAATTGAAAGTATCCAACGCAGATGGATGTTCTTGATCTAATTCTTCTTCATCATGAAAAGCATTTGAAAAATAATTTGTATTACTATCAAATCTCCTAAACCAATTAGAAATTAAAGACATAATTGATTACAATGAAATTATAATGATAGGCCACAGTAAATGCAATGCTACAAAATAGGCTGAATCCAACCCAACCTACAACAGGACCACCCTATTCTCAATTGGCTTCACAGGCTGACTAATGCTATTCAACAAGCTCCAGGGTAACCAGTTTCTCCCTTGACACTATTCCTAAAATATTATAATCGGAAAAATCAATATTCTTGCAGACTTTGTAACAAGAGAATTTATACAAAAGAAATCTCTTATTGAGAGAATGGTGAGAATATCAAAGGCTTCTTCCTTTCAATGGGAGAACAAAAAAAAAAAAGATTTCAATTCCTATCCTTTCAATTGATGAAGACCTTGAAGGATCAAAAAAGGAAGAACCAAGTTTCTTCAACTTCTCAAACAACTACCCTTGCTTCAAAAATATTTTTCCAAATGCCGACTCAAAATACAACCATCCCAGAAGAATCAAATCCTTCAAACTTCAAAAAGGCTGTTTGAACTTATTCTAAAAATTTACGAAAAATCAATCCTTCCAAAACATTTTATTATTTTACAAAGCCTGATAGATTACTCATTTTCGAAATGGATACTTCATGGATACATAGATATTAATCTCAAGATGAGTGTGATTTATTTCCCTTTAATTTCCATTTATGCCCATAAATATAAAAAAATCTAAAACCTTTTTATGAAGCTGATCCCATCAAAACAGGATTGGCTATTACAATACATACTTCAAATCATATAAAATCCAAACAAATCAATTTTTGAAAAATTAGAAGTCAAAGGGTTTTATCGTACAAAAACTGGAAATAGAATCCATAGGAAGAAAAACGAATGCGTTTGTCGAAAGATGAAACATTCTAGTCTCATTTCAATTACTTTGATTATAAGGATGCTTAGTTTAATGTTTTCTGCTTTAGACCAGTAACTCACTCTTGGTTTATACTTTTTAATCAAGGATATGCTTCAAATTTTTCAAAATGGCTTCAAACATAGTTCGAATATTTTGGAATTGATAAAACGATTTTACCTAGTCTTACTCTTCAAGGATTCGAACATTTCAAATCTAAGGCAAAATAATTTTTAACCTCAATAAAATGTTTTGTTCCTGTTCACCTTCAATCTCAAAGTCTCTTGTATATTTTGTTCGGACTTTAATATTATTTAAAAATCAGACTTCGAATTTAATGTGAAAAGAATAGTTAAGAGATTCAAGATTAAACGGTGGTCATAATTTCATGAAACGAATTGTTGCCAAAAGGTAGTTAATTCATGGATTCAAGAACAAAAAAATATTGACATTCCAAAAAATTCAACGAATGACTAAGAAAAGCATGTCGATTTCCATGTTGAAAAATCGATACTTTTAGCCATGTTCAATCAATGTAAGACACCAAAAGAAATGGCAATTATTTCAGAAAAATTACTTCTTTGGCTGAATCAGCTTTAAGAAAATCAAAGTCAATTAAAAAATAGCTACCTCCTCTCAAACTGGTTCAGAAACCGACTACGCCCAGGGCAATGATGATGGCTGCTATAAGATAGATATTGATGAATGTATTGCTCAAGAAACTCAAAATGAATATATGAACCCAACTACTTGGATAAATTTCAAAGATACAGGTTTCAAAGCTCAAAAATTATACTATTGTAATTATGCTTGCCAACTCAAAAATTATTATTGCCAGCCTTACTATCCATCAAGAGTAATGGACAAACTTTAATAAAGTAATTTTAAAAAAGAATTCAACAACTTTATTAAAATAACTTTAA
Organism: Olea europaea var. sylvestris; assembly: GCF_002742605.1. Lineage (NCBI taxonomy): Eukaryota > Viridiplantae > Streptophyta > Magnoliopsida > Lamiales > Oleaceae > Olea > Olea europaea. Next base: position 19,389 of record NW_019248423.1, on the reverse strand, counting down.
AAATGTGATTCCATTATTTCAAAAGGCAAGATGACAATGACATATGACGGACAAATGATGGACAACCAGTATATAGTTGTCCTTCATGACTATTCAAGATTCTTTCAATATAATTCAAGAAAAATTTCAAGTCGGTAATTCAAGTATATAAAGAGATTAAGGCTCAAGACAAATATGATTTTAACTCACTTCCAAGTCTACAGTCCCTACAGTCCATGTCCATTTAGCTGGAATATAATCAAGACTACTGCATGTGGGCATTTATTGATCTGTAGTCAAGCCGAACAAGGTAGGATAAATGCAAACAATTGGACCTAGGGTACTTTTTTTATCATTCTCTTACTCGTACTAGATTCAATTACTCAAGTATTTAATGAATTTTCTTGACAATGAAATAATGCTTTTATAGACAGATCTATGATAAGTTCGAAAATTAATTAGGACAAAACAAGCAATCTCTTGGATCGATAATAATTAAAAAACACTTTTATTTCAATATTTTTCACTTGAAAAATAATACCAATCAAACACAATAACTGACAATTCTCAGTAAAACAATTTTTAGGTAATTCAATTTCCTAGAATTCATTTTTTTCCACCAAAATTCTATCTTTGCAATCAAACGGACCCTTAATCTATCCAATCACAGACCTAGTAAATGTAGCAAAAAAAACCAATATGTGGGCCACTTCACTCCTATCACTCGCAAAAAAAATTGATACATGCCGCAACGATTACCTTGAAAAGTCCACGTTGGTTTTCAAAATCTCATCCATCATTAAACTTAGCTCGTAACCCCGTAGCTTAAATATTTAACATACAAGTTAACTTTTTTTCATTTTAGTTCTTACATAAATACAAAACACAAAGAACTTTCTTTTTAAAACCTTTTTAAAATAATTTGTACAAATGATTAGACTAAAAGTAATGCTATTTAATCTTATTGGGATTGCAACCTCAGCTTAGGCATAGTGATGGCAAACAGGCGGGTTCCCGCCCGCCCCAGTTGGCCAAAACCCCTCCCCATGCCTCGCCTTTTTTAATTTTATTATTATTATTATTTTTTAAATTTTAAAAGTTTCGAATTATGTTATTATTAGAAAATAAATTACAAATTCAAAATAAGTTTTTAACGGATAAATTGTTTAGAAATAAAATTATTTTTTAGCATTTTTTTTATTTTTTCTTCACGGGGCGGGTTCGGGGTGGGGCATCCTCGCCCCGTGACGGGGCTGCCCTCCCCGCCCCACCAACCCGTTCGGGGCTGGTTTTTTTTGCCCCATTCGGGGCGAGGCAAGGTAAATTGCCATCCCTACTTAGGCGGTACTAATGGGGCATTAATTGAAATGTAGAATCAAATAACTCATTTAATTTCATTTTTCATTTAACCTAGCATCTACTGCAACCTAGGTTGGGGTTCCAACCTAGTGGAAATAGATAGCTAGCATTACTCTTAGAATGAATGTTAGATTTGGAAGATGAAAGATTTAGGATACAAGTCACATGAGATCAATGCTAGTTTCATTTATTTTCTACATATTTTGAAAATTTAAAATCTTCACAAAAAAAAAAAGGAAAAGGAACTCAATAATGAATTCAGAAATTCAAAGTATTTTTAATATTTTTACTTCTTAATAAATATCTAAAAATTTATTGGAACCTTATACAGTAACTCTCGAAAAAAAAAATTACAAATTACACTTCGTTGTAGATTTACTACAAGCACGTTTTTACATGTTGTGTTGCATAATTTATTTTCATCGAACATGCCATGGACTAGAGTGAACAATGGGAGAAGGATTAAATTCTTAGTACTTTTGTATCACTTATAACCATTTCCAATAATTTATCATGTTTGCCATTTCCAGCTCATAAATTGTGTTGTAAACTAATTGAAGAGTAAAGACTTAACTGTACCACAGTAGGGTTTAGATTTTTAAGCCTATATCCCTTCTACGAGACGGGTGTTTGGACTCCCAACCTTATTTTATTGAATTTATAATTAAAGCTCTAATTTTGAGAAGGCAAATATTAGATATGCTCTAAAAACTATTCATCGATACTTTTTTCGATTTTTTTTTTTAAAAAAAAAGTGTACTAGTTGTTCATGGTTAGGAAATAGCAGTAGTAACTTTCAATTTTAATTAGAAAACATAGCACAACATATCAACTTTATAGAATGTTATTTATGCAGTATATGTTTTGTTATTCTTTTCCTGATTATTTTTTAGAAGAACTTGCATTTATTTGTGAATACTTAAGAAATAATGGTAAGCATAATATATTTGTGGAAATGCATGCGGTGTAATTACATTACGAAGGGTAATATATTGGAGCATTTAAGAACCATATTGACAAATGAGTTTGGTAGCTTCATATGTTTCCTACTAGAGAGCTTATCAATGTGTACCAGTCAAGTTTTGTACCTGAATTATAAAATGTTGCAATTTCAAAATTTAAATTATTTTTCTTACATGTTGTTCTCTATTTGAGTTCTAATGGAGAATTTGAGAATTCTTGTGTGTCAAGTGTGAGGGCACAAGCTCAACAATTGTTTAATAATTTGATATATTTCAGGCACTTACTAATTTCAATTTTCTATTTAGAGGAATTTCAACAATATTTCACGATTTTTATGTAACTATATATTAAGCTAGTCAAGTGCATAACTTGTATCCATAAAATATTCTCATTTAGTCAAAATATGGGATTCTTCGAGTTCTACGAAAATTAAGCAATTAATAGCATTTGTTTTTCTATTTGCAATTTGTTACACCCCACTTATTACAGTCAAAGTCATAAATTATTTAGCTAAAGTAAAAAATTCAATGGGGACAAGAATTAATATTAAAAGGGTTTAGAGATAAAATAATGGGATTAAGCACTTCAATTTTTATGTGAGAGCAGAGGAGAAAAGAGAGAGAAAAATGTGAGGGATAATAATTGTCACATCATCAATGTTCCATCATGATGATGATAAATAGAATTACTCTTATTTGAATTGGACTAACCTGAAAATAGAATTATTTCAAGCAAAAATTGTAGCCCCGGTCCCTAACATTTTCAATTTTTATAGACTTTATCATAACTTTCAATTTGTCCCAACAAAAATCCCTAACCCTTTCAGAGATATGCAACGAATGTCCATATTAGACTGGAACCATCCAGTTGACAAAAAATTTTATTTTGACCAAATTTAATAAGAGCAAAATGGTAACTTTGCTATTTCTCACATAAAACAATTCAATAATTAAAACAAAGCAAAAAAACTTGTTTTGGCCCCATTTTCAGCCAAATACGCATTTTGAAATAATGATTTGATGGAGAATATGTGATTGAAAAAATAAGAATTTTTTTTTTTAAATTTACGTGTAATATTATTTTATCGAAGTATGTGAGATAAATAAGAGAATATATTTTGGAGAAAATGGGAAATGTTGCGAAAGCTCTCTCAAAGGATCTTCAAATTGATGGTTTTCCGGACTCAATCCAACGTACATTTTCTACCAACAACCAATCCAACTGGCTTCAAACCTCGACCAATATAATTCACCTCAGTTGTTATTCAATCTTACCCATGTAAGACAAGAAAATGTGATGATTTGTGGCCACAAAGGCTAGGATAAGACACCACAAAGATAGGCTATAAAGAAACCACCAATTACATATAGTAAACAAGCGTTTTGGACACTTCTAGGGGCTGTTTTTCACACACCAAAGGTGGCAGCCTGGATTTTCCTATTTTTCTCACAAAACCACACATAATCATACTAGAAAGTGGCTAGGGTTATAGCTTCATATATACTCTAGGATTAAGCTTTAAGTTGGACCTTTAAGGGGTTTAAATGGGCCAAGATTCAAGCCATTCAAGAGGAAATACAATTGGACCGGGTGTAACTCATGGACTTGGTTGTTAGACTTATTTCATTCATCGCCACCTTGACGCACAATAAATCTGCAAGCAATCAGAACACACAGTTGGCACTTGCATAATTATGGTAGCCAATAAAATTGGATCACAAATCTTACCTCGTGTTTCCAATCTGAAACGCATATCATAGCTGCTCCATGTACTCACCGGGGCTAAGGTCAAGAACACCCAAGTAGGAACAAGTATTAAACAGTAAACAATCAAGAGGAAATACCCATGAGATGACGATATACTATAAGATAACGCACATAGATCTTTTCAGAAACATGTTCACACAAAACCATAGATTAACGCCAAGTTAACCAAACACACGGTCAATCACATATGCAATAAATGCATAAATGACCCACAAAAAGATCTCACCACACTTATCTTATCATATTTCATATTGCTCACACCTTGAGAATACATATCTTCTCTCATCGCCCATCGTACTCACTATTCTAGTCACTCAACTCATGTCTAACTGGCAAGTCACAATCCTCTATCACCGTATCACTTCTTCCAACCTACGTGGATAATAGGTCTCTATCTAACACAAGTGATAGAAGTGTGTCTCTCATACTCCGCCTGATCAGAGTCTCTTTATAGATTAAGAATTCTAGACATTTAATCACATCTCCACTCGTGGTCTAAATGTCACACAACTCACCCCCAGTACAAACCACAATATATCCCTAGGCATCTGAACTCCACAACACCAAAAGACATACACCACACTGCAGATGCATCCTAACCCACTATGCATGCAAACAATTACACCAAGTAATCATATTGCCCTAAATTAATGCAAAGTACATATCAAACATATTGAGATGGGACATACCATCAAGCAACAAATTAGGCAATCACACACATGCAGAAAGGATCACACACAGATGTACATGCAGTAACTAGGTTTACTCTCAATAAACCTCACTAAGGTCATCACTCGACCCTAAAACCAAATTCGCATCACCTTTCACTTACCCTTCAACTTATCTTTCTTCTTTGGACAGTCTCTAATAAAGTGTCCAAACTTACCACAATTGTAACACATTCTACCACTAGACTTGTCTACTCCCTTGCCATTCTTCTTATTACCCTCATCACTCGAGTCACTACTCGAATCACTATTGTCTTGAGTTCTACCCAAATTTATTTGCTTAAACTTCATCATACTCCTCACCATATCTAACTCGCAAATTCTCTTATCCTCTTTTTTAGCCTTAATCTCCATCTTTTTAGTCCTAAGTGAGTTTATGATAATCTTGGGTGTTAAGGTGTCCCTACCATACTTAATTACATTCTTAACCTCTCTGTATGATCATGCGTGGAATTAAGCAAGATAATAGCCTTGTATGTTTCAAATACCTTTTGATCATAATTAATGATGTCTTGAACTGACTTGTTAAAGGCATCTAGATTGTCGTCGAGATCCTTTGAATGATCCATTTTAAAGTTGAAAAATCGTTCAAGCAAGTATAGCTTATTTAGGAGTAGACTTAAGCAAATATAAGTCAAACTTCTCCAAAAATTCTTTGGTAGAATTGAGTTTTCCAACTTTTCTTAAAACGGTGTTAGATAAGTGTAAAATAATTAAAGTGTATGCAAGTTCATCATACTCTTCTTTTTGTACTTCTATTAAATTTGTAGGAAATTTGCCATCTATGACTTTTGAAAATTTTTGTTGGACCGAAATGCCTTTCATTTTTTGTTGCCAAATTGAAAAATCTCATTTCCCTGTAAAAATCTCAACTTCAAAGTGTGAAGATATTTTTAAGAAAATAGAACAACCAAATGAACAGATAGGTCATACAAAGTAATCATAAGGCTGCAATATACACCGTTCTAGATTCCCAAAGTTTCGTAAGATTCACAATCTTAGATCAAGGGAATGTTCGAACATGTCAAGTCCAGGTGTTCCAATGGGATAATTAAGCAAACATGAAGGTATATTAACAAAAAATTCAACTTTTCATGCAATGCAGTCTCATGCAATGACTATATGACAATTACAGCACAAAATCAATTACCAACTTGCAATCAACTTCAACACTTCAAATAGGGTAGATAATTCCTAAAGTTTCTAGCACGAGCAATGGTTGCCAAGCAATGATAACCCCAATTCCTAATGATCACCCCACACGATGATCTGCTAGTGCGATAATGTAAAGGTTTCAACCAATTTACCAGAGCGGACCAATCTGAGTCCGTAAATTATGAGACGCGCAAATTTAACACTTTAGGACCACCACTATTCGTCTTAAAGCCTCTAGAAATTGCAGCAACCAACAAATCCCGATTGAGTCCCTAACGTCCGAAGAACAATTGTGTCCAGACTCTATTGCAGAACCTGAAATAGAAAACTAATGACACCAAAATGTCAAAAATAACGTGAGGAACAAAATGCCTAAAAAGATCATCTTGAGATTCGTGCACATGCGCACTCACTCGTCGAGAAGACTCTCTACGAGTGTTCCATATGCACTGCCACATGCGTCGACAATTTATCTCATGCATTGGACATCCGGCACTGCCACCACCTGCACATCACACCAGTGGACTCCGTTTTGAAAAATTCCTTCTGGATTGTTCAGAAAATGGACAAACAGATTCAAGTTTTGGGCAGCTTTCTAGATAGTCTCTTCGATCAATTCCTGCTTCGTTCTAGCAAGTTTTTTGGACCTTTTTTGCTATGTTTCACAAGTCAAAACCACCATCTTGAAGCTCTAATAACAAATGTTGTGGAAGCTTTCTCAAAGGATCTTCAATTGATGGTTTTTCAGGCTCAGTCCAATGTACCTTTTCTACCAATGACCAATCCAACTGGCTCTAAACCACAACCAATATAATTCACCTCGATTGCTATTCAATCTTACCCACGTAGGATAAGAAAAGGTGATGATTTGACCACAAAAGCTAGGAATAGATACCACAAAGATAGACTATGAAGGAACCACCAATTACACAAAGTAAATAAGCATTTTGGACACTTCTAGAGACTTTTTTCACACATCAAAGGTGGCAGTCGGCATTCTCCTATTCTCTCATAAAACCACACATAATCATCCTAGAAAGTGATTAGGGTTATAACCTTATATATACACTAGGATTAGGCTTTAAGTTGGACCTTTAAGGGGCTTAAACAGGCTAAGATCCAAGCCATCCAAGAGGGAATATCCAGGCTAAAAATGAATAATGTGGGCTAAAGGTTAAAAAATATTAAATGGTATTGGGTTCAAACTGAGGCAAAGTAGGCGAGCTGCAAGGATCCCGCGATTGGAGGATATTGAATTGAAGAGTTTGAGAAAATTAGAAGTCCGGCTTTGGGAGGAGAAAGCAGAGTGGGTTGAATTGAAAATTGAATTTGAATGGAATAACTGGAATGGGTTGTAATCGTGGATGGTGATGGATCTAATGGTATTGGGTTATATCATTAATGGTATTAGGTTTCACTACTTCAAGCTTCTTTAGTTCTCGGTTGGGCATTACAATTACAAATGTAAGCTAATAGTTAAAAAATAAAAATTTGGGCATTTGGGTTGAGCCCAAAGTGGATTTCATTGGGCTCCGCCCCTGACTCCCAGGCCAACTAATAACCCTTCTCAGCCGAAAAATCAAAACACTTCCAAATTTCACCTAAAAGGGTTAGCTATTATTCCTCACGAAATTTGCATTTTTTAAGGTAAGCAATCCTCTGTTTTGCTATTTTCGATATTTCTTGTTAGCATCGTTGGTGATTCTTTTTTATGGTGTTTGGTGACTTTAGATTAAACTTCAGGGAAGCTTACCATTTGATGAAGAAGCACAATCATGTTGAGGTAATTGAAATAACGAAAAATAGCAATAATGATCCCCTACCTTTTTAATTTTTACAGACTTTACTCTAACATTTAATTTTTGCCAAGGAAAGTCCCTAACCTTTCAGAAATATCCAGAAGCTCACCCTTTGATGAAGAAGCACAATCATGTTGAGGTAATTTAAATAAAGGAAAATAACGGTAACGGTCCATAAGCTTTTTAATATTTAAAGGCTTTGCCCTAACATTTAATTTGTGCTAAGGAAAGTCTTTAACCGTTAAGAAATATGCAGCTAGAGTCCAAATGGATGGAAACCATCCAATTGACTGTTAGTTGACCAAAAAAATTGGTTTTGACAAAATTTGATAAGAGTAAAATGGTAACTTAGTCAAACCCATATTAGGAAAAAAAAAATTAAAAAAAAATCAGAAATCAACCACTAACATCGGGACCTAAGCCATCACCACCTTCAGCACTATTGCTAACATCAACTATATTTTTGGTTGGCCAAATTTCACGAAAATCACCACTACATATTTCGGATCCTGCAGCATCATCGTGCTCCGCCATTTTCTCAAATTCCAATTCTTTCGTTACCCAAGAAAAAAAATCAAGTTAAATTCCTAAGGATATCAATTCCTTTGCGGTCCAGTCTCATTTGAACAACTCGAAACACAATGCTAGGACTGAATATCCAATTTAAGGATAAAGATTCGACATCATTCCACAAACTCATGTTTCATTTTTATTAGAGAACTTAATAATTCAATTTTATGTTCCAGGGGAATATTCAATTTTATCAAAGTTATATTTGCCTAATTCAGATAGATTTTCCATGTAGTAATTTTCATTACCAATCACAAAAGTCAATGTATCGGACTCCAAATTTCCACACCCACTGATTTTGAGCAGTTTCCATTCAAAGGTAAGGGTTTTGATTTTTGAGCAATTTCCTTAAATTTCATCCATTCTGAGGTAAGGGAATGCAATTTCCTCTGATTTCAGCAAACTCCATACCCACTGCCCATATCGTGTTTACCGCCACCATGTGAATCAATTGCCCTGATTTTGAATGGTTGAAAAATACTTTGAAAAGTTTGTTAGATTGTATGGATGCGAGGAAAGAAAAGAGGAAGTTTGAGAGAGGTAGAGCTCAAGTGAATATTGATGTGGCGCGCGATTTAAGGTGACAAGAGGAGGGTGGGTTTTCCCCAAAATGGGTAGGTGGGAATGAATGGGGAATATGTGTATATATTCTTTTTTTAGCCATTGTTTGTTTCCCATTTTCTCCAAAATATATTTTCTCTTTTTTTTTTT
>NW_019248423.1:0-1340 GCF_002742605.1 Olea europaea var. sylvestris | reverse complement strand
TATTGGACAAAGAAGAGAGAGCGCAAGTGGAGATTCATTAGGAAACCATTGAAGAGATTCAAGATTTCAAGATTTATCTTCATCTTCTCAATTTATCAAAAATTTGGGTTATGTCTTTCCACTTATATATGATTTCTTGTAATTTCAATATGTTAGGGTAGTTTTATACATTGTTAGGATGAGATGAACCCTGATTATGATATTTTTAGCTTTTAATTAATTATTTTGACTTTAGTTTGGTTTTATTTGTGGATGTTTTTTTATCGTTCTTTTTAATTGTTTGATCACTAATTGAATTCTTAGTGGATTTTATTATCATCAAGAGAGACAATAGGATTTTAGTACAATATAATAAACATTGTAAGGGTCAATAGAGGATAAAGATATACCTCTATGCTTTATATGGTTACAATAGGTGTTCTAGCACTTATTAATGCATTTATCATGTTTGCATCTTTCATCGAGAGATAAGAGAATTGCAAGAGGGGAATAGATTTGATCGTTATAGAGAGACTTTCAATTAAATTAGGAACTTTGATCAACATGAATGATTTCAAATTGTCAATTTAATTGTTACACTAAAAATGGAATAACAAGGGGGATTCTACATCTTAGAAATATCTCTTGCAAATTTGATAAACTTTCTTACATTGCTTTTAGGTTAGTTGATAGATTTAATAGTTTTTAATGACAACTCGATTTTGCTATTCGATTAAGGGTAGTGTTAGCTTTAACTTGATCAAACATATAGCTCTCGTGGGTTCAACACTCTACACACCACTTTATTGCTTGTTCACGATCTCATTCACTTGTGAGTAATCAAACGATTAAAATGCAAAACTTATGTCACCCTGCTCTATTCCTTACTACAACCTAAAATTTGTCCATTACTAATGTGTCTCCTCAGCTACACATCTCTGGAAAGAACTGCATTTGAGGGAGGCAAAAGTTCCAGTAACATGAATTCAGTCGAAGAATCTAAAGTTAGTATACTTTATTATATCTCTCAGCTTCCGGACTTTTATTTATTGTCAATCAAAGGTATCTGTTTGGTCTCTCCCTCAATATTTGCATGTATTGTGTATATTTTAATTATTTTATAGACTCAAGAAGAATTTTAGTAATTTATGTCAATCAATGATATTCGATGTTCAAATTCTGAACGTGGAAGCATGTGACGCAGAATGCAAGGGGAAATAATGGTAAAGGGAAAGACACCAAGAAAATGAATGATCGAGCTCATAAGGCCTATGATAATAGAGTTTAGCTACTTGGTCAGAACATCTTCACAAGTTCCTTAGGTAAAGCTTCCTATGCATATTGTGCTCATATTTGAAGCA
>NW_019248422.1:0-1377 GCF_002742605.1 Olea europaea var. sylvestris | reverse complement strand
TTTATTTCCGATCAAACCGTCAAATTTCTGCCAATTCCGACACAGTCGAGAAAAATGACGAAATTGCCCCCGGCGCGATTTTTGTTCCCGATTAACCTGTCAAATTTGGGCCCATTCCGACACAGTCGAGAAAAATGACGAAATTGCCCACGGCGGGGTTTTTGTTTCCGATCAACAAGTAAAATTTCAGCAAATTCCGACACAGTTGCAAAAAATGACGATATTACACCCGGCGCGGTTTTTGTTCCCGAAAAACCTGTCAAATTTGAGCCCATTCCGACACAGTCGAGAAAAATGACGAAATTGCCCGCGGCGCGATTTTTGTTTCCGATCAACCTGTCAAATTTCAGCCAATTCCGACACAATCGAGAAAAATGACGAAATTGCCCGCGGCGCGATTTTTGTTTCCGATCAACCTGTCAAATTTCAGCCAATTCCGACACAATCGAGAAAAATGACGAAATTGCCCGCGGCGCGATTTTTGTTTCCGATCAACCTGTCAAATTTCAGCCAATTCCGACACAATCGAGAAAAATGACGAAATTGCCCGCGGCGCGATTTTTGTTTCCGATCAACAAGTCAAATTTTAGCCAATTCCGACACAGTCGCGAAAAATGACGAAATTGCCCCCGGCGCGGCTTTTGTTCCCGATAAACCTATCAAATTTGAGCTCATTCCGACACAGTCGAGAAAAATAAAGAAATTGTTCCCGGCGCGATTTTTATTTCCGATCAAACTGCCAAATTTCAGCCAATTCCGACACAGTCGAGAAAATTACGAAATTGCCCCCGGCGCGGTTTTTGTTCCCGATAAACCTATCAAATTTGAGCTCATTCCGACACAGTCGAGAAAAATAAAGAAATTGTTCCCGGCGCGATTTTTATTTCCGATCAAACTGCCAAATTTCAGCCAATTCCGACACAGTCGAGAAAATTACGAAATTGCCCCCGGCGCGGCTTTTTTTTTCGATCAACAAATCAAATTTTCGCCAATTCCGACACAGTCCCGAAAAATGACGATATTACACTCGGCGCGGTTTTTGTTCCCGATAAACCTGTCAAATTAGAGCCCATTCCGACACAGTCGCGAAAAATGACGAAATTGCCCCCGGAGCGATTTTTGTTTCCGATCTCCCCGTCAAATTTTCGCCCATTTCGACACAGTCGCGAAAAATAACGAAATTGCCCCCGGCGCGATTTTATTTCAGATCAAACTGCCAAATTTCAGTCAATTCCGACACAGTCGAGAAAAATGACGAAATTGCCCCCCGCGCGGTTTTTGTTCCCGATAAACATGTAAAATTTGGGCCCATTCCGACACAGTCGAGAAAAATGACGAAATTGCCCCCAATGCGATTTTTGTTTCCGATCAACCCGT
>NW_019248421.1:0-1377 GCF_002742605.1 Olea europaea var. sylvestris | reverse complement strand
AAAGAAAGATGTGTTCAGATAAGCACCTCAAAGTAAGGATAGAATCTATTGCTTTGCAGGATCTCTGCTGGAGTAATGAGAGGTGGAGTTTGAAGGAACTCTCGTGATAATGACTTGATTGCCTTCAATACATTATTGAAGTGTCTACTTATTGTTTCACCCGAATGCTGAAAACGCTCTTGAATTACTCTGTTACGTTCATTGTGGCCAACAATGTTCAAGAAAATGGCCAACTGCTCCTCTATCATGACACCTGCTGTGTCACGTAGCATGCCTCTCTGTCGAAAAGTATCGCTCAACTTGTGAAACACATGCTTGTCCATCCTTAACATTTCTCGACACGAATCATCATGACCATTGAGTACTTCAGCCAAGAATCCAGATCCTTTAGGAGACACGCTATGCACAGGACACCTCGTAATACTATTATAGTAGTGGTAACCAGCAGCTGCTGCAACTAATTCCAGCTCATCCAATTCAATGTCAAAGTCATCCATAAAGGCTGATGAATCTGTACAAATAGAGTTTGAAACATAGGGATGTATAATACAACATACATGCATGGTTACATGAATTGTCAACATAAGTAGATCATAGGGAAAAAAATTATTCAATTTCAAAAGCATGGAATAGAAAAGAGTTCAAAACACTATTAATTCATCAATATATATGCATCAGCAGTTAATCACACCTGTTAAACCAAGTTCAAGGTCAAAAGAGAAAAATTCACTAATATCAACACAAATCTGAGATAATAGTAGAGGACCCATTAGTAAAACGGCAAAAAAGCACATCAACTTCTTCAGGCTGATGTACTTGAGGAAGCTCTAAACTTTCCCTGCAACCATGCTAATCGTCTCTCAACCTTAAGAGCTACAAAAGTTTCTCTTGATGTCCGATTCTCAAATAAATCCAAAGCGTAAAAGTAGAGACTTTGATCAACACCTTGCATCTCGTCCAATAGTCTTATGCATTTGCTTATAGTAAAAAGCTCATCATTCCTCATGATTGCAGCTGCCCTCATCTTTGAAGCGGCTGCTATTTCAAGCATAGCATCAACTATTGCATCACCTGTAGCTTTACGACTTCTCTTGCGACGACTTGAATTTGGTGTCACAGATTGAGGTTTATTGTGCCCATCCAACATGTTTGCCTCATCTCCTGATCCTGAAGAAGCATCCTCATCTACGAGAGTCGGATTACCAGACATGCTTTGAGCCTTTTTGTACATATTAAATGACTGAAGACTTTTGAGTCTGACTGCCTTCATTCCAGAATAGCAACAAAGGCCATAATCATTTCAATTTTCCACAAAATTTAAAAACACAATCCAATTCAAACTAATGCACCCCGAACACATACAAACAAAAGAAAAAA
>NW_019248420.1:0-1377 GCF_002742605.1 Olea europaea var. sylvestris | reverse complement strand
AATTGTGAAGTTTTCGGGATCGGATGAAATTGACTCTCAATTTATTTCCTTTTACTTAGTAGAAGGAAATGAGAAGAATGTTGTAAGAACAATTCCTCTTGTTCTACAAGTGGAAACCTTTCCAAAAACTTATAGAGAAGCGACGGCTTCTCGCAATATCATCTTTTAGACAGATGTAATTAAAGATGAAATGGATATTAATTATATCAAACAATACATGGAAACTTATCGTTTACCACCCGGATCTAAACCTCTAGGATGCAAATGGATGTTTAGGAGAAAATATAATGTTGATGGTTCTCTTAATACCTTTAAAGCAAGACTAGTTGCTCAAGGTTATCGACAAAAGGAAGGAATAGATTATTTTGATACTTTTACACCGGTAGCTAGAATAACATCAATTAGGGTATTATTCGTATTAACTTCTATATATGACTTGCATGTTCATCAAATGAATGTAAGACGGCATCTTAAATGAAGATCTTGATGGGCAGGTTTATATGTAACAACCTGAAAGGTTTGCTCTACCAAGAAATGAACATAAAGTGTGCAAGTTAATGAAATGATTATATGGTTTAACGCAAGTACCTTAAAAATGACATGAGAAATTTAACTTGGCTATTAATTCGTTTGGCTTCATAAATAGTAGTGTGGATAAATGCTTATATTCAAAGTTTCTATTGAATATATAATTCTTATTTGCTTGTATGTTGATGATATGTTGATTATGAGTAATCACATGGATGGAATCAAACATACGAAGAGGTTTCTATATTCCACATTCAAGATGAAAGATCTTGGACAAGTTAATACCATATTAGGTATTAAAGTTACAAATACTAGTGGGGTTTTTTTTTAGTTAATCACATTATATTGAGAATGTGATTAATAAATTCAAACAGTTGAACATAAAAGAATTAAGTACCTATCTTTATCTAGTTTAAAACTTATAAAGAATGATGGAGAGAAATTGCTCAAATGGAGTACGCAAGTGCTATAGGGAGTTAATGTATGCAATTCAATGCAAAAGATTGAATATAGCATTTGCAATTAGTAAACTTAGTAGGTTTATGATAGGATACCGCTTGAAATAACAAGTTCAAATGTTGAAAATGATGACTTTTTGATTGAAAAACAAAGACGATTACAGAAATTGAAGGAATAATTCTAAGCATTCGAGAGGCTTAGATCTCTCCCCGTAACTCAACAACCAATTCTCTACATTATCCTCCCCAATCCCTTCCCCATTACATTTATAGGTAACTTATCACACCATTATTCTCCTAAATGCCCTTGCCCCTAACTGAATAAACTTCTCAATTCTTCTAGGTCTTTCCACGTTGATAGGAGTCTATTATTACTCGTCCCTCGAAATCC
>NW_019248419.1:0-1377 GCF_002742605.1 Olea europaea var. sylvestris | reverse complement strand
TCAGTAATACTACATCGAATCTCAAAAATGAAATATGTGATGTTCTTGCTCAATATGAACTTCGGGTAAACAAAATGAGAGGACAAGGATATGATGGCACTAATAACATGCGATGTGCTTGGAATGGACTTCAAGCATTGTTTCTTAGAGATCGTACATATGCTTACTATGTCCATTATTTTGCTCATTGATTACAGTTAACATTGGCTGCGGCAGCTAAAAAAGTCCATGTCATTTGGAACTTCTTTTCTCATTTGGACAAGATTGTCAATGTTATTACTTCTTCTCATGAACGAGTTACTGAGTTGCAATTTTCTCATAGAAAGGAAATTCAACATATGATGGATACCAGGGAGCTTGAATCTGGAAGTGGGGCTAATCAAATGGTTAATTTGCAACGATCGGGAGCTACTCGTTGGAGCTCATATTACAACTCTATAAAGAGCTTGATAGATATGTATGGTGCAACCAGCAAAGTGCTTCAATATATTTGTGATCATTGTTCAAATGGTAGATCTCAAGCTGAAGCTCGTGGTGCTTACAAAAAGTTGGTGAGTTTTAAGTTCATATTTATCTTGCATTTGATGCATAGAATAATGAGAATCAGTGATGTTCTTTGTCAAGCCCTTCAAAGAAGATCCCAAGACATTTTGACTGCTTTAATGTTTGTGTCTACCACTAAACAATTGCTTCAAAAATTGAGAGATGACGATTGGGAAGAATTTCTTCAAGAAGTAAAATCATTTTGCTCAAAGAATAATATTACAATACCCGATCTAAAAAGTTTGTATAACACTGGCCGTTCTAGTGATGAAACTACAATTGAGCATTATTATCACTATGATATTTTTAATAAAGCAATAGATTTTGTAACGATGGAGTTATATACAAGATTTAATGACATATCAATATAACTCCTTTCTCTCAGTGCAGCTTTGGATCCTAAAGATTCATTTAGATTGTTTGACAATCGAAAAATTTGCACACTTGCAGAGATATTTTACACTCAAAATTTTTCGAAGCAAGATATTATTACATTGGAATATGAGTTGCACATTATGAGTTAGATATGAAGGGTGAGTCTCGATTTCAAGTATCTACACTTTTTGAGTTATGCAAACAGTAGACTGAGAGTGGAAGGTCGGAGATTCACATTATGATGATTAGATTAATTCATCTTGTATTGACATTACCTATTTCTATCGCAAGTACTGAGTGAGCATTTTCAGCGATGAAACATATGAAGACGACACTTCGCAACAAAATGGAAGATGATTTTCTTGCTGATTGTATGATACTTTTTATAGAAAGAGAACTTGCTGAGAAAATAAATCTAGATTCTATTATAGATGAGTAGTAGGTTTCAAATCCTCGTCA
>NW_019248418.1:0-1377 GCF_002742605.1 Olea europaea var. sylvestris | reverse complement strand
AAAAAAAAAACATAAATATAAATATATAATATTTAAATAAATTCTTATGCCTTCCGCTAGAAGTACAGTTAATTGTTAAGTCTATGGCTAAAGTACATTTAAACTCGTGACGTTTCGAACCATGTGAATCGGGACTTTACAGGGATTCCACCAAAATCTTGTGCGGGTTTCAAGATACATCTTACAACGAGGTTCAAATCATCTTATGCTCCATAATCTTAAATATGAATCATAAATTGACTATGAATATTTACATAAGTAACATACTCACTTCTTAACTTTTAGGCACCGATTCTCAAAATAAACATTCTACTAGAACACAAAAGGCTGTACTTACTAAGTTCAAGTTTCAAACTTTGGAACCCATCTGGGCATATCCCGAACCTAATAAAAGGGATTTTATCCCCATGCTGCAGGATACTTTAAAAAATCCCATGATCTTTGTAAAAACTTGGGATTTAGATTTTATAATTTAAACTTGTAAAAATGGTTAATCTTAAGTTGAATGTATCACAAAATAGTATGCTCAAACTCATTTAAAAATTAATCAAAGTTCAATAGATACTTCAAATAAACAAGTAATTTTACAAGTTTACTAGATCAATAGAATTTCAACAATTACAAAGCAATGAATTATTCATGTTTGTGAAAATTAAACAAATAATGAAATTACTCACAGTCTTGGGTAGGTCATACTTTTTCTATATGATTTAAACTAAACTATGGGATTTCGTCTATACGTCCTTGGGTCGAGATTAGCACGCAGGAGATCGGAGATGCACTAATCTTCTAATGAATGGAATACTGGGAGTGAATCTTTTCTTTTACATAATTAATGATGCTCTTCAATGCACAGCAAGTATAATAGACCCAGTCTCTAATAAAGTCTTATACTTTGTGAAATTGGAGGAATTCCTACAAGACAATATAGATTAAAATGATTTTGGAGGAAGAGAATATAAACATATTGACTTCAAATACTACATTTTATTTACTTTTGTCTGTCGTAAATCCATTTTGTGTCCTAGGGAACTGAAGTCTCCTACACAATGTCATATGATAAACAGACTCTTTTAAAAACATGACTTACACTTAATGTGCAAGAAACATCCTGTCTTTCTTGGGGGTCCAATTTTTTTTTTTTTTTAAATTTGGTGTTCTAAAAAGCTTGCCTAGGCTGTGCAAGGTTTGAAGCTCGGACAAAACACCTCGCTTCATATTTAGATGCATTTTTTCTTCAATTCTTAGCCCCCATTTGGCCCCCATTTTTTGGTAATGAAAATGGGAGCAATAGTTTTTTTTTTTTTAAATTGAGTAGTTGAAAAAGAAGGAAAAGTTTTCGATTTACGTATAATATTATTTTATGGAAGATTGTAT
>NW_019248417.1:0-1377 GCF_002742605.1 Olea europaea var. sylvestris | reverse complement strand
ATTTTTGCTCACAAAAAGTGAAAATGACAGTTTTTTTTAACTTTCATTTTTGGTGACAATTTTGTAAATTCCCCTATAATAAATATGTTTTCATACTTTTGCTTTAGACGAGATCACGTTCGTTAACATAAAAATGCCATTTTAAATATAGTTATAAAAGTTTAAAAAATATGATTGACAAATAATTAGCAAGTCAACATAAATAAATATTTTAGAATAATAAACACACTTAACTGAAAGTTCATTAAGTATTTTATATTCAAAGTTTGCAGCATTTTCTCCAATTTTAATTTTTTTTATACTTTTGATGATATTTATACTATATTAATATTAAAAAATAAATCAATATTTTTATAATATTAAATATGCAAAAATTTGGTATCAATTGTTTATTGCTTAGCGATTAGTGTCTAAAAATGCTTCAAAGATATAACATTTACAAGACATTTTATATTCATCTTATATAAGTCCACTCTTTTTAGTATCGTAAATACATGATTAAAAGTGCAATCAATTGAAATATGTATTTGTATACATGTTGGCATGAGTGTTATACTTCAAAATATGTTTATTTGGTGTATTTCAAATGTAAAGTAAGTGGAGAAAAATATGTTGAATGGTCAAAATGATGAGCTGTCTTGAATAACATACAAATGTCTCGATAAAATGATCATAACTTGAGCTGTAGAAGTCGGATTAAACTTATTCAAGTTGGATTGAAAATATAAGATATGTATCTACAACTTTCATATTTGTCAAAAAGTCATATCCACATTATAGGGCAGTTAAAATTACCTTTCAAAAGTTCAAATTGTTACTTGGCAAGTATAACATTTCTACCTATGAGTAGCACTCATTATTTTGATCATATCTGGAGTTGTAGGCATCTAATGAACATGATATTTATACCAATGGAAAGATAATTTAAGTGACAACAATTCATCTTTTGATCAAAAGTCCAAATTCATCAAAAATCTAAATTCGCTGCACATCATAACTTATAAGTGGTATTAGTTTGTATTCTAGATTTCTTTTTAGTCCATTTTTTTGGTAAACATTTTAGATCATTTTTAATTTTTTTAGTTTTCTATTAAGAAATCAAAATTCACAGAAAAAATATAACCAGAATGAAATCACTCTGCATAAAAAGATAGAAAAATTAAACTTTTAAAATTTTAAATAATTTTTTTGTCCAAATAAAAAAAATAAATTAAGAAAACAAATATGTATATTTAGGTCACGATTATTGTCAGTGGCGAGTGTAGAGGGGGCTAGGTCCAGGCCAGTCCCAACCCATTTTGTTTTTTTCTTTAATTTTTTGTTTGATTGAATTTTTTTTGCATTAATGTCCAATTTATTATTATTATTATTATTATT
>NW_019248416.1:0-1377 GCF_002742605.1 Olea europaea var. sylvestris | reverse complement strand
AATGGCGAAATTGCCCCCGGCGTGATTTTTATTTCCGATCAACTTGCAAAATTTAAAACCATTCCGACACAGTCGCGTAAAATGACGAAACTGCCCTCGGTGAGATTTTTATTTCCGATCAACCATTTAAATTTTAGCCAATTTCGACACAGTGGCGAAAAAAGACGAAATTGCCCCCGACGCGATTTTTATTTCCGAACAACCTGCCAAATTTAAGCCCATTCCGACACAGTATCCAAAAATGATGAAATTGCCCCGGCGCGGTTTTTGTTTCCGATCTACCAGTCAAATTTTAGCCCATTTCGACACTGTCGCGAAAAATAATGAAATTGCCCCCGGCGCGATTTTTATTTCCGATCAACCTGCCAAATTTAAGCCCATTCCGAAACAGTCGCGAAAAATGACGAAATTGACCCGACGCGATTTTTTTTTCCGATCTACCTCTCAAATTTTAGCCCATTCCGACACAGTCGCGAAAATGACGAAATTGCCTCCGGCGCGATTTTTTTTCCGATCAACCTGCCAAATTTAAGCCCATTCTGACACAGTCGCGTAAAATGACGAAATTGCCCCCGGCGCGATTTTTATTTTCGATGAACCTGTCAAATTTTAGCCCTTTCCGACACGGTCGCGAAAAATGACGAAATTGCCCCCCGGTGCTGTTTTTGTTTTCGATCAACTCGCCAAATTTAAGCGCATTCCGACACAGTCGCAAAAAATGACGAAATTACCCCCGACGCGATTTTTATTTCCGATCAACCTGCCAAATTTAAGCCCATCCCGACACAGTCGCGAAAAATGACGAAATTTTCCAGGCCCGATTTTTGTTTCCGATCTACCAGTCAAATTTTAGCCCATTCCGAAACAGTTGCGAAAAATTATGAAATTCCCCCCGGCCCGAATTTTATTTTCGATAAACCTGCCAAATTTAGGCCCATTCCGACACAGTCGCGTAAAATGACGAAATTGCCCCTGACGCGATTTTGGTTTCCGATCAATCAATCAAATTTTAGCCCATTCCGACACAGTCTTGAAAATGACGAAATTGCCCCCGGTGCGATTTTTTTTTCCGATCAACCTACCAAATTTAAGCCCATTTCGACACAGTCGCGAAAAATGACGATATTGCCCCGGTACGATTTTTGTTTCCGATCTACCAGTCAAATTTTAGCCCATTCCGACACGGTCGCGAAAAATGACGAAATTGCCCCCGACGCGATTTTTATTTCCGATCAACCTACCAAATTTAAGCCCATTTCGACACAGTCGCGAAAAATAACGATATTGCCCCGGCACGATTTTTGTTTCCGATCTACCAGTCAAATTTTAGCCCATTCCGACACGGTCGCGAAAAATGACGAAATTGCCCCCAACGCG
>NW_019248415.1:0-1377 GCF_002742605.1 Olea europaea var. sylvestris | reverse complement strand
ATAGTGTCTTAAGACTGTTGGTGTGTCTGATACTTCACTATTACTATTGAAGGTTGGTCTATGATCCTAGAGCTTTGAATGCATCATAGACTTGTCTCAAGAGTTTGGTTTGGGAGCTGTTGTATATTGTTCAGACGGGAAATGCTATTTTGAAACGATGTTTCTGTCTCCAGTTATTTCAAAACTGATTTGTCCTCAAACTCATTTTCAAAATAAAATATTTGACACTTAAATTAAATATATATATTTTTTAATTTTAATTATATATTCTCAAACAATTCACTATAACAAATGTCATTTTAATGAAATAATGAATATCAAACAGAACTATATAAAATAACAATTCTATTGCCGGCGGAAAGTATGTACTATATTCCACATTGATGTGGCTGACTACGGATGCGGCACCTGCAATAAGTGAATTGTTGAATCTGTGACATTGTTTAGCGTGTTTTAATGATTCATACTTACGAACCTTTCTGTTAAAAACATATTTAGCCCCTCTTTTGGACAAATTAAATTTTATATTTTAATCTAATTCAAAGTTAATTAATTTTAACAACTTATTTTATGGGATCTATAATTTTTTAACCACATATTTCAACTTTTATCAAATTTACTAAAAGTCTAATTTTAATTCTTACCGAATAAGGGCTAAATAATTTAATATTTTCATTCACCATTCTTACATATTTTTTCATTTTTAAGAAAATTTTTATATTATATTTTTAACTTCATGTAAATTTATTGAAATAAATGAGAATATAATCAAATAAAATTTGTCATCATAAATTTATTTACTAATAATCATTCTTATTAAACTATTTTGATCTTTATATATATACTAGTCTTTGCTCGTGTAATGCACAAGTTGAATTATTTTCAACGTAATGTTAGTGTGTTAAATATGTTTGGTTATAGTATGTCGCCTTCATCATTTGCATTGATAGGGGATAGAAGAATGATTTATAATACTCTATTGACATATAGAGATTGCATTATAATTAGAATTGATAGTATGTAATTGTCTAGCTATTTATAAATCAAATGTATAAACATCAAACCACGAGCATTTATAGTATGGAATTCTAGCTGAACACAAAGGCTCCAATTTTAAATGCTAGCTGAACATCGAAGCTACATGACAAAAGTTAATGAGACGTGTTTAAAAAAAAAAAGTATGAAGGGCTCTTTTAAAATGATAGTTGTGCTACAATATTTGAAATAGTAGCATAAATATTTGTCATAACATTTGAAATAGTCACTGAGGTTTGCTATATGGCATTCAAAATAGTCATTGTGGCGCAAGAAATGAAGAAAAATTAACGGACCAAGTCAAGATACTTAGCAAATATCAAACATGATGTCTCTACTCAC
>NW_019248414.1:0-1377 GCF_002742605.1 Olea europaea var. sylvestris | reverse complement strand
AAAAAAAAAAAAAAAAAAAAAAAAAAAAAAAACTCATGATGGAACACGAAGACAAATAAAATTATTACATGAACAAATCATATTGAAAGATGATTCGTTGAATCCTAAACTAATCCAACAATTTAATTCTATAAAATTCATATGTTCGATTACTTAGTTGAAGTAGATGATTCATGGAGACTTTGGAACTTCTGGCAATGTGGGCTTGGGGAGTTCAGACTTTTTAGGAACTTCTGGCATCGGCAAAGTTGGCTGTTTAGGCTTTGGAATTGTTGGCAGTTCAGGTTTTGGCATTGTTGGCAACTCTGGCTTAGGCAATTTAGGTTTTGGTGGGAATTCTGGTTTTCGCACTGCAGGCAACTCAGGTTTTGGCATTGTAGGAAAATCTGGCTTAGGCAATTCAGGTTTCAGTGGAAGTTCTGGCTTCGGCAATGTTGGCACCTCAGGCTTAGGTAGTTCGGGCTTTGGCGACAGCTCTGGTTTCGATAATGTTGAAGGTCCAATTTTAGGTGGGAATTCTGGCTTTGGTAATGTAGGCACCTCAAGTTTTGGAATTGTAGGCAACTCAGGCTTAGATAATTCAGGTTTTGGCGGAAGCTCTGGTTTTGGCATTGTTGGTGCCTTAGGTTTTGGCACCTCGGGCTTAGGTAATTCGGGTTTTGGTGGGAGTTCTGGCTTTGGCAATGTTGGCACCTCAGGTTTCAGAGGGAGCTCTGGCTTAGGTAGTGTTGGCAACTCAGGTTTTGGTGGAAGTTCTAACTTTGGAAATGTTGGAGCCTCAGATGAGGTTTCCAATAGACGTCGTGCCTCAACTTGATTCTTGTTTCCACTTATCGATAGCAACACTATCAACATTGAAAAGAAAAACTGGGTGGGTTTATTAGATGCCATTGCTCTAACAAATAACAAGGTGACTCAGGAAAACTTTCTAGCAAATTGTTTCAATCTTACTTCTGATTTATGCCTGAATATTTATGTGCTCAAGTTTATATAGACATGGGATGTGGAGAAACCGCAGAAATGTTGACTTTGTTGGTACGTGTGTTAGTTCAACTTCTCAACGCTTTTCCTTCCAGTTGTCTATCTGCTAATTTATATCCTAAACATTTAATTGCCATGTGTAAATTGGATCCATTGGGATCAAAACAGATAAAGATTTGTTTTAGCTGTCATTTGCAGACAACTGACCTAACAAATTTACGAGAATACTTTAGTTCAAACTCGTAGGTAGTAATAGGGAGATACTCCATTCACAAGAAAAAGTCAAGTGTTATCGAGTGGGATTTGTGGCTCTATAACTCTCTTGACGTTCAAAAGGCTTAAGGATGACTTTGACAGGTCGACTTTGGTCCAATTTCGATCAATAATGTTGGACTT
>NW_019248413.1:0-1377 GCF_002742605.1 Olea europaea var. sylvestris | reverse complement strand
TTGATCGGAAACAAAAATCGCGCTCGGGGCAATTTCGTTATTTTTCGCGACTGTGTCGGAGTGGGCTTAAATTTGACAGATTGCTCGGAAACAAAAATCGCGCCTAGAGCAATTTTGTCATTTTTCGCGACGGTGTCGGTCTGGGCTAAAATTTGACAGGTTGATCAGAAACAGAAATTGCGACAGGGGCTATTTCTTCATTTTTCGCGACGGTGCCGGAATGGGCTAAAATTTAACAGGTTGATCGGAAACAAAAATCGCGCTAAGGGTAATTTAGTCATTTTTCGCGACGGTGTCGAAATGTGCTAAAATTTGACCAGTTTATCGGAAACAAAAATCGCGTCGGGGGCAATTTCGTCATTATTCGCGACGGTGTCGGAATGGGCTAAAATTTGCCAGGTTGATCGGAAACAAAAATCGCGCTGGAGGCAATTTCGTCATTTTTCGCGACGGTGTCGGAATGGCCTCAAATTTGACAGGTTGATCGGAAATAAAAATCGCGCCGGGGGCAATTTCGACATTCTTCGTGACGGTGTCGAAATGGGCTAAAATTTGACTGGTTTATAGGAAACAAAAATCGCGCCGGAGGCAATTTCGTCATTTTTCGCGACGGTGTCGGAGTGGGCCAAAATTTGACAGGTTGATCGGAAACAAAAATCGCGCCGAGAGCAATTTCGTCATTTTTCGCGACGGTGTCTGACTGGGCTAAAATTTGACAGGTTGATCGGAAACAAAAATCGCGCCAGGGGCTGTTTCGTCATTTTTCGCGACGGCACCGGAATGGGCTAAAATTTGACTGGTTGATCGAAAACAAAAATCGCGTCGGGGGCAATTTCGTCATTCTTCGTGACGGTGTCGAAATGGGCTAAAATTTGACCGGTTTATCGGAAACAAAAATCGTGCCGGGGGCAATTTCGTCATTATTCGCGACGGTGTCGGAATGGGCTAAAATTTGCCAGGTTGATCGGAAACAAAATCGCGCCGGAGGCAATTTCGTCATTTTTCGCGACGGTGTCGGAATGGGCACAAATTTGACAGGTTGTTCGGAAACAAAAATCGCGCTGGGGGCAATTTCGTCATTCTTCGCGACGGTGTCGAAATGGGCAAAAATTTGACCAATTTATAGGAAACAAAAATCGCGCCGGAGGCAATTTCGTCATTTTTCGTGACGGTGTCGGAGTGGGCTAAAATTTGACAGGTTGATCAGAAACGAAAATCGCGCCGGAGGCAATTTTGTCATTTTTCGTGACGGTGTCGGAGTGGGCTAAAATTTGACAGGTTGATCAGAAACAAGAATCGCGCCGGAGGCAATTTTGTCATTTTTCGCGACGGTGTCGGAATGGGCTAAAATTTGACAGGTTGATCGAAAACGAAAAT
>NW_019248412.1:60918-64384 GCF_002742605.1 Olea europaea var. sylvestris | reverse complement strand
TGAACTTTTTGATAAGAGCAACAGAAGCCTTTACTTACTCTATAAAATTTTCTAGCACCACAATATTTACAGCTATTGCATGTCAGTAATACATATGAAGTCGTTAGTATGTTCAGTACATTAAAACTACTTCGTAATGCAGAATTGGAAATATCATGTGTCTCTTGGTTTGAGGTAGAAGCCTCAAAATCATGATGCATTATAGATTGCTATATTCTTTCAATGTTGGAATTATTAATTTCAGACGACATGGGATCATTTATCCTCTTGTGACAATCATTGCACCCGATTCTAAGTTGACTTCACCTATCCCTTTGCCTTTGGTTCTGTTGTTGGTGATGGGACATTGTTTCGAAATTCAGAGAACCAGTCACTCCATTAGACCATGTTTCCGAAACATCCATGAGAACAATTAGATAACTTATCGAATAGTTGGAGCCCAAGGTAAACAACATGAACTAAAAGAATTGAAAAAAGCTATATGTGGAAACTAAACTTTCAAGTAAAATAAATCTGCCTACATAGAATTGTTTAAAACTTTAACCTATTCACAATATGTAAAAACATGATAACTAACATAACATAAATTGCACTTTCTAAAACATACAAACTATAAACATCCAAACTAAAGCAATAAGGAATTTGAAGGTTGTCACTATGTTATTTGCTCTTTCTAGTATTTAATGATGAATTTTATTGACAATGGGTTAGTTTTCAACCCAATGGTTGAGCTTATCCCTACATACTCATGCAAGTATTGCACTTCGAACAACCGTGGTCATTATGGGAAAATAATTAGAGGTACACTACACATAGAAAGCACTAAGATTTATGATGCTATAAACATTAAACACAAAACCTCTCACATTTCCAAACCTTTGGAAAGGAACTTTGAAGTTCAATATGGCCTTTATTCCAGGAGCAGATTTGTCGATTGTAATGGTGGTAAAGAGCTGGCATTGGTTCCATAAGTCAATTCTATGGTTCACCAAAGCATAAATCCATTTAACATTATTTATGGATTTGTAACAAATGTCAACAAAAGAACATAAAAGAATAAGAAATCTAAATTTGACATTGTTCTCAGCCACAAATAAAGAAAATGGAACTTCAAAATACTGCAAAACATGAGGTAAGAGTACTAAACGAGTAATTTCTATGTATAATCTAATTAAACATTATCAGTGGAAGCTAAACTTATAGAAGGAAAAGAAAATTCTTACCTTTTGACGAAAGCGAAACAAAGTGGAGAAAATTCTAAATATGGATAGCAGTCAGACCTTGCACATTGTTAACGAAAGAACATCAAATTGAAGTAAAAATATGTACAAAGAATTGGAGACAATTTTTCTTTTACTAATGAGAATAGTAAAATCCGCCTCACTGTTTTTTAACAACAATATGAAATCAGGTTTGAGAAATCGAAAAGTGAAAAGCATAATGTTTTAGTCTTGTAAAGATTTGCATGTAAAGAATTTGTTTGCATTCACGAAAGATATGGTCGGGCGTATAGGAACTTCTTTGTAAGCCTATATGTTAGACATCATGTTGTCAAACGACTTCCCGGGTGATGGAGTAAACCAGTTTTATCAGTCGACATGAATGACTGAATGATAAATCAACACCGAATAATGGGATGACCCGACTTAACGTTGTTTTACCTATTAGATGGCTAATAAACATTTGTGGCTTGTTGGTGTGCTATTGGGCCATAACCCTAGTCGAGCTTACTTACCATATGTATAACTTACCTTAGTTTGTCATTGGTTTACTATATATATTGGTAATTCTCATGTCCCGTTTTGTGTGTGAAAAACCCGAGAGAGAGAGAGGCAGTCTTCTTCTTCTTCTTCTTCGTGCATCCTACTGATTGATCTTCTCTACCTCTTGCTTGTGTCTTTGTGACCCTTACCTGTGTAGTATTCATCCTTTGTGAGTGAGCAAACAACAAGCAAAAGGAATAAAAGCAACCATAGGTAGAACTCGGCGGCGGCAGCGGGTACCTTTGGTTTTGGTGTTGATTCGGTGTTTTAAAGGTTAACTAAGCCCGAAAATCATCTTGAGCAGCTAGAGGAAGATCCTAACATCTGGTATCAAAGCTTGGTTGGCAAAAATCGGCTCAAAATTGGTTTATTTTCACGATTTCACCCCTCTACCCGAATCTGAAATTCTTCAATTACTCACAAACCGAAACTCGGTTGGACAAACGGAGGCCATACCCATTACCAGCAGGTCGAGGTACCCCTGGTGAGGTGGCGCGTGGGTGGCATTTCGACGAAGCTTTCTTCAAGTAACTTGCTTGTTTCGATCTCCTGAATGCGCTGATATACTTTGTTTTGTGTTTCAGGTTACACAGAAAAAGTTGGACGATTTTGCCCCTGGTGCGACGCCGACTGCAATAGAATAGCAAGCTCGTTTATCTTCACTCTACGGACTCAGATAGGTCCGCTCTGGTAAATTGGCTTAATCCATTTAAATTCAGCAATAGCAAGATCATCGTGTGGGGTGATCGTTAGGTTTTGGGGTTACCGTGAAGGGGTAACCATTGCTTGTGCTAGAACTAGGATTACTTACGTTAATTGAGTGCTTATTCTTTTGATTTAAGTGCTTGGTATTTCTTGGTGGACGTAGCGTTTAGGTTCATTGTTACTTTTGCTAAGAATTAACAAGATATTACCTTATCACACTTCCCAATACTACTTCGTGTGGTCTAATTAGTGTGTTAACCAATGACAACACATAATTTTGATTTGGGAATAGTTAATGGTAAAGGGGACTTCTCTATCTGGCAATAAAAGATGAGAGGCATATTAGTCCAACAAAAGGTATCAAAAGCCATCGAAGGCAATTTTGCACCTGACATCTCAAAAGAACAAAAAGAGGAAGTCGATGAGCTTGCCTATACCTCAATAATATTACACTTGTCTGACGCTGTCTTAAGAAAAGTGGGAAAACTAAAAACCACCAAAGAACTTTGGAAAAGACTAGAAGACTTATACTTGCTTAAATCTACACCGAATAAACTCTACCTACTCGAACGATTCTTCAGCTTTAAGATAGATCCTTCAAAGGATCTCAACGATAATTTAGATGTATTTAACAAATTGGTACAAGATATTGTCAATTGTGACGAAGCCGTGTCTGAGACCTATAAGGCTATTATCTTGCTCAATTCAATCCCGGACTCTTATAAAGAAGTTAAGAATGCCATTAAGTATGGTAGGGACACGTTAACACCTGAAATTGTCGTAGATTCTCTTAGGAGTAAAGAGATGGAAATGAGGGCTGAAAAAAGGATAGGAGGAGTGGAGAACTGCATATGATGCGGGGTAGAACACAATTTAGGCAAGCTAGTCATGATGGATACCAAAGTAGTGGCAAATCAAGTAGTAATTGTTGGAAAAAGAAGGGCAATGGTAGACCTAGGTCAAAGTCTAGAACTAAGGCTAGAAAATGCTATGGCTGT
>NW_019248412.1:35734-60357 GCF_002742605.1 Olea europaea var. sylvestris | reverse complement strand
TGGGTCTATCTATTGAAAGACAAAACTGAAACCTTCCATAACTTTAACAACTGGAAGAAACAAATGGAAAACCAAACTAGCAAGAGAATCAAATTTTTAAGGACAGATAACGGCCTAGAATTCTGTAATGCTAAATTCGATAGGATGTGTAAAGAAAGTGGAATAACAAGGCACAAAACGATTCCCTATACTCCCCAGCAAAATGGGGTAGCAGAAAGAATGAATAGGACCGTACTAGATAAAGTGCGCTGCATGATGTTAAGTTCTGGGGTTCCTAAGTCATTTTGGGGTGAAGCCGTTGTAACTGCCTGTTATCTGATAAATTTGACTCCATTGGCTGCATTAAATGGTGATACTCCACATGAGAAATGGTCTGGAAAATTGGGTGACTACTCAATGCTTAAAGTGTTTGGCCGTGCTGCCTTCTCTCATCAAAGTGAGGGAAAATTAGAACCTAGAGCCAGGAAGTGTGTCTTTCTAGGATATCCCTAAGGGGTTAAGGGCTATAGGTTATGGGATAGAAGCCAGAAAGGAGTTAAGATCATCGTGGGTAGGGATGTCACATTTAATGAGAGTGAGATGCCTTGACTAAGAAACGAAACCGAACCTGTAAGTGAAACTGAATCAGGTGAAGAAAGAAATCGATTTAAGGTGGAGTTAGGAAAATTTAACACATCAGTACCTAGTACTTCGAGTGAGGTGGAGATTCAGGTCCAAGAACCTGAAGAGGAAAATGAAGTAGTGATAGAAGAGCATCCTGAGGAAGAAAATCCATTAGCTAACTATAATTTAGTTAGGGATAGAGAGAGAAGACAAACGAGAGAACCTAGGAGGTTCGGGTTTGAATCTGAATTGGATTTTGCATATGCTAGTTACGAAGAACTAATTGATAGGGAGTCGGAAACTTTTGAAGGGGCTATGAATAGTGGTCAATCTAAGGAGTGGCTTAAGGCTATGAAAGAAGAGATGAGTTTTTTAGAAAAGAATCAAACTTGGGAGTTAGTACCGAGACCTAAGAATAAATCAATCGTTGATTGCAAGTGGGTCTTTAAGGTTAAGGAAGGTATTAGTAGTATAGAACCCTTAAGATTTAAGGCTAGGTTAGTAGCGAAGGGTTACACACAGAAAGAAGGTATTGATTATAACGAGATTTTCTCACCAGTTGTGAAGTACACTACTATTAGGGTTATGCTCGCATTGGTTGCGCTCTTTGACTGGGAACTTGAACAACTCGATGTAAAAACCGTTTTTTTACATGGAGAGTTTGATGAACAAATCTTTATGAATCAACCAAAAGGTTTTAAAGACAAGTTAAAACCTAATTATGTGTGTTTTCTGAAGAGATCCCTAGACGGTCTAAAGCAATCACCTAGACAGTGGTACAAGAGGTTTGATTCCTTTGTACTCACTATAGGATTTCAAAGAAGTAAATTCGATCACTGCCTATATTTTCAACACAACGAGACTGATAACAATTATTTGTTCTTGTTGCTCTATGTGGACTATATGCTTTTAGTTGGATCATCTCCTAAGTGGATAAACAATATAAAAGCAGATCTTAGTGGAGAATTTGACATGAAAGACCTAGGAAACGCTAAAAGGATTTTAGGCATGGAAATAGAACGAAATAGGTCAAATTCCATCGTATTTTTGCATCAGTCTCCATACATATCAAAGGTGTTGAAAAGGTTTAATATGAGTGACTGCAAACCTGTCACGTTGCCTCTTACAAACCATTTTGTTCTATCTAAAGAACAAGCTCCCTGCAATGAACGTGAAGTGGAATACATGAGTAAAATTCCATACTCATATGTGATTGATTCCATAATGTATTTGATGAAGAACGAAATAGGTCAAATTCCATCGTATTTTTGCATCAGTCTCCATACATATCAAAGGTGTTGAAAAGGTTTAATATGAGTGATTGCAAACCTGTCACGTTGCCTCTTGCAAACCATTTTGTTCTATCGAAAGAACAAGCTCCCTGCAATGAACGTGAAGTGGAATACATGAGTAAAATTCCATACTCAAATGTGATTGATTCCATAATGTATTTGATGATTTGCACTAGACCGAACTTAGGATTCGCTGTTAGTACTCTCAGTAGCTACATGTCTAATCCAGGTCCTGAACATTGGGAAGCATTAAAGTGGCTTTTAAGATATTTGAAGGGTACAAGTGATGTAGGTCTAAAATTTAGTGCTAATAAGGAAGGCGTGAAATTAAAGGGTTTTGTAGATGCTGACTATGCAGGAGATAAGGATGGTAGGAAATCAACTTCCTCTTACGTATTCACCTTATCGAATTCGTGTGTTAGTCGAAAATCACAGCTACAACACATAGTTGCACTATCCACTATAGAGTCAGAATATATTACCACCACTGAAGCAATTAAAGAGGCTCTATGGCTTAGAGGTCTACTTCATGAATTAAGTGTCTTGAATGAGTATGTGGTTGTGTATTCTGATAGTCAGTCATCTATACATCTGTGTAAGAATCCTGTTTTTCACGAACGCATTAAACATATCGATGTTAGGCTACACTTCATTAGGGATATAATATCACAAGAAGTAGTAAGACTTGAAAAAAATTCACACACAATATAATCCTTCGGATATGGGCACGAAAGTGCTACCACTGGTAAAGTTTAGAAGTTGCAAGGAGCTTCTAAACATCAGTACAGGCAAATGATTTCCAATTTTATCGATTTTCTGTTAGAGGTGTCACTAATGGAAACGTTTTTTCTTTGCAGGTCCTTTGACATCAAGGTGGAGGTTGTTAGACATCATGTTGTCAAACGACCTCCCGGGCGATGATGTAAACCAGTTTTATCAGTCGACATGAATGATTGAATGATAAATCAACACCGAATAATGGGATGACCCGATTTAACGTTGTTTTACCTATTGGATGGCTAATAAACCTTTGTGGCTTGTTGGTGTGCTATTAGGCCATAACCCTAGTCGAGCCTTACCATATGTATAACTTATCTTAGTTTGTCATTGGTTTACTATATATATTGGTAATTCTCATGTCCCGTTTTGTGTGTGAAAAACCCGAGAGAGAGAGAGGCAGTCTTCTTCTTCTTCTTCGTGCATCCTACTGATTGATCTTCTCTACCTCTTGCTTGTGTCTTTGTGGCCCTTACCTGTGTGGTGTTCATCCTTTGTGAGTGAGCAAACAACAAGCAAAAGGAAGAAAAGCAACCATAGGTAGAACTCGGCGGCGGCGGCGGGTACCTTCGGTTTTGGTGTTGATTCGGTGTTTTAAAGGTTAACTGAGCCCGAAAATCATCTTGAGCAGCTAGAGGAAGATCCTAACACTATAGAATAAAAGTATTTTTATTATTTTTCCTAAGCTTAGCGAATTAGCAAACATGCTCCTAATATAAATTTTACTCATCAACCCAATAAACAGATAAATAACAAAATTATACAAATATTTGCACCAAAAATATACAGTGAATAATGTCAGTAGGAAAAAAAAAAGAAAAAAATGCATGATAGGAAGAATCTCATTCCAGAAGTTGCCAAGTTGGTGGTCTATTTGTTCGCCTTGCTTTTGTTCTCTTTAATTTGTCCTTTGTCTTCTATTGGTCCGTTTCATTGTTAAAGCTCTCAGTTTTACCTTTATATCCTATTTTATAAGACTCTACAGTATATTGCAAGAGATATATTGCCAATAACAGAAAAAAAATCTATAGCATGAACCCTATTAGTAGATGCTTTTGGATGGCATTTTGTGAATGGTTACTATCTCTCTCTCTCTCTCTCTCTCTCTCTCTCTCTCTCTCTCTGTGCGCGCGTGTGTGTTTATGCCCTTATGTATCAACAGCTCTATTTTATGAGGCTTACAAAATTGTTGGTTGTTATTTATGCTTATTTTACAATGTGTAGGTACCATCCGGACAAGAATGCAAATGATCCTAAAGGTGCAGATATATTCAAGGAGGTCACATTCTCTTATAATATTTGTCTAATCCAGATAAAAGGCTTCAATATGACACAGCTGGATTTGAGGTAAATACTTCTATGCTCAGCCTTGTGTTTCAAAGTACCTTTTACTTCAGTTAATTGGACCAATTTTAAATTATTTAGTTCAAAAATTGAAAACAGTTGCTTTGGACAGGCTGTTGAATCAGAAGAAGAAAAACTACAATATTTTTGGATTTTTGATTTTTTCACATGTATTATTTCGAATACAAATCTTTTCTAATATCTAGAAAATTAAACAAGAATATATAAACACCAAAAAATCAGGGTGTAGATTTAAATTTCATTTCTATTACATGAACTTTTCCAACAAACTTGTGATAAATAAAAAAAATGGGGAAACTCGCTAGCTGCACTATAGAAGAAGAGAAACGAAAAAAAAATCGGGAAATCTATACTAAAGGAAGAAATTGAAGGCATGATAATTATACTTACCTTCAGAGAAGAAACGGTGTTGTAGTCGTCGATTGGATTTGGGAGGGATTTTCTTTTACCTCTTTTCTACCATATGGAGTGAGAAAGCTAGGGTTGCTATAGATGGCATCATGTTTTGGCAGATATTTTGTATATATAGCTCCGTTTGAGCCACATTATTGTAAAAATGAGAATAAAAAATATAATCATTATGGGCCCCACACAAGAGATAAAAAGTCAAATATAATGGACTAATGTGATGAACAACGGTCATATTTTTCATTTTAATGAGAAAATAATGGGACTCAAACAGGGCCATAATATATAATATGGAAGATATAAGAAAAGACCAATGGACTTGCCATTTAGAATTAGTGTAATGGATATTTAAGGGTAAAATAAGAAACAAACAAATGCCTCCTAAATGAAGAGTGCGGGCAAGTATCTTTCTTTTAAGGAAGGTAGGAAATGCTACATAGCATTACTCGTATATAACATCGGTCTAAATATCATTAAGTGATATGATCAATTAAAAATAAAATATGCGATCCATTTAATTAATTTACGATTTAAAGATTTAATACCACTTAAATTGATATTATAACATCAATAATATTAAATAACATTATTCTTCTTTTAGATTAAGCTCTTTCTGGTCTATTTGTAAAATGTGGCCAAGGACCAGCCCACTGAGAGGCTCGGATCGCATCTCGTGTTGTCACCAAGTCATAGTGGTATGAAAAGCCTGGCCCTTTTTTCTATCTTACAACATGTGTACCCAAGATTTCATCTATTTTCTTTTATCATTCTCTCACAAATCTCAAATATGGGAGGAAATTAGGTCCAATCATATAATTAAAATTAAAAGTAAAAAAGCAATGAAATTCCAAAGATCAAGCAAAAAAAAATAATAATAATAATAAAAATTCCAAAATCAAAACCTCATTTCTCTTTCTATCATGCCTCCACCAACCCTATTTCATCCCTTCAATGCTAATTCTCTATTGTTCTTTCCTCTCCCACTCTCTCAACACCATGCACAACCAATACCACCACTATACCCTCACCATCACCACCATCAAATCTACGAAAAAAATCAAGCTCAAGCCACCACAAAATCATCTTTGACGATGCAATCTTATTCTATTGCTGTCATTACCTCTTTATTCTTCCACTTCGCCACCACAACCCCTTTTGCAATCTTCGATGATGTGTTTAGATACAAAATTAGAAATTGATCCTCTAATGAAATTGAGAATCTCTCATTTTAGAATTTGGTGATGATTGTGGTTGCAAGTGGTGATGGTAGTCTTCGTGGTGTTGATGGGAATGAAATTGTAAGGTAAGTTTAATTTTTGAAATGCTCAGGTCAATGAGAATTTTCCATACTCCATTTAAAAAAATTGTACAGCAATATTGAAAGGTCCTTATAAACATGATATTAAATTCAAGATACAAGATAACTTTAACTCGACAGAAAGTAAAACTTGCAAAAATTAAAACATGAATACCAAGAATTTTGTCTAAAACCCTAAAGGTTCGACGATCATTTCTAAAACCTATTCCCCTGTTGACATCCAATAAATTGAATACATGCTCGGTTGCACTAGATAGCCCTAAATGGCAACAAGTTACAAGGTTTTTTCCAACACAAAAGAAAAGTATAGAACATTTACCTCTTAAACAATAAAATTGCAGTTATACGAAGAATCATCCAAGAAACTTCATACAAGCCATTTGAAATTAAACTATAATGATCCTCTCATTCTCACACTTTTCTCTCAGAATATTGCAAGTATCAGAGGTTAGAAACCATATTTTAGTCTCGAATGAGAAGTTCAAGTGAGAAGAAAACAATAAATCGAAAACCCTAGTACCAAGGGAGATATTTTCTCTTAAAGAACTCAATTGCCAAAAGAAGTAAGTCACAAGTGAAACGACATAACATGTAAAGTCTAGAAACCATTCAGAAGCCAGATGAAGGGCCAAGATGAAGTCACGTGCCACGATCTAGTAAGAACGCCCCAACTAAAAGAGTTGCATTTTAGTAAATGCGACTTTCACCAAATTTTGAAAGCACATAATAGGTCACTAGTTCGAGCCTCAACAAATATAATATATTTCTAGTAGTAATGCTATTTCTGTGGCCAATTTCTGTTGATTACATGCGAAGGCGTCAGCTTGATTTTGGCATAAGAGTCCACCCTTGATTTGTGCACCCTTGTCAGTAGTTTGATTTGTGCAACTTGCTTTGCTGACTAGTACTTGATACACTCTAATATTAGCCCTGATTTGGGCCTAAAAATCATCTTCCTTGTCTTTGGCTTGAGTTAATGGATTTTCCTCGATAGTAGAGGGTGATGGTGGTGCATAGGATAATATGTTATAATTACATAAAAAAAATATATAAAATATTATACGCACTGTCATAGCAATGTATGCTATTTTTTGTGTTGATAGGATGACTGTTGGTAGTGATGGGTTAAAAGATAACGTTAATTTTAAATGTTGGTGGTGTACGGGGTGGCAATAACTTTGATGGTGGTTGGTAATGGTGCATTATAATAAGTTACAATACGCAAAAATTACACATACGATAATAACAATGTATGTAATTTTCTTGTGGTTATGGGGTGACTATTGGTGGTGATGGTGAGATAGTGTGCAACAATATTCTTAAAAAAAATAAAAATAAAAAATAAAGAAAAAAAATACTACACACTATTATAGCATGATTTATATATAAATTGACTAACGAGTAAAAATAATACATTTGAACACTCATAATCTTTGAAATACTTTTCCATTCACCTGATCTTTGAAAATGATCCCCCCCCCCCCAAATGTTTTTAGTTATAATATTAACCCTTAACATTAAGGGTGTGTTTGATTACATTTATTTTCCATGAAAAATATCAGTTTTCCACCCAAATTTCTACTTAAAGTGTTTGATTGTTATTTTTTTCCATGGAAAACATTTTCCAACTTTTGAAAATATGCCTAATTTTCCTTGTTTTTAAGGAAAATATTTTCCTTGGGTAGAGGTGGTTTTTATTTTCCACAAAAGATGGAAAATATTTTCTTTTCTAAACAATATTTTCCATGTCAATCAAACACACTCTAAGTGGAAGTTACACCCACAAACATTTTTTAACTTCCCTATTCAAAAATAAGATTTTAAAGTTTTTTGTTCAAAAGTTAGATGATACTAATAATAATATTGCAAATTAAATTAATTCACCCACCTAACTCAATTTCATCAGAAACCCTAAAAATTACTTTGCACTCTCTTCTCTCTCGCTTTCTCTCTTCTCACTCTCTCTACCTACCTCAACTAGTCTAACGTTGCACCCCACACCTCATTCGGCGTTGAAACCACCCATCATTCGATGACGGAACCTTTCTACGGACAGCAACGCTATGCGCAGCGACATGGTGCTACACAAATTGGTAGCGTCGCCTTGGTTTTTTTTTTGTGGAGTTTTTTATCCGATTCATTGTAGGTGGTTTTTAGTTGGGGATTTTCTGATTAGATCTACTGTGGGTGGCTTATTGGTTGCTGTGGTGTATGGTTGTTCCTTTTTTTTTTTTTTTTTCAAATATTCTGTTTGGTGCATTGCAGAGGTTACCTATAAAATTTTTTGACCTATAATTTGCAGTGATGCTATGGTTGGCGATGGTGTGGTGGTTCGTGGGTGGGAATGTTATGGATAGAGATGTTCAATTATTTGATTGATTTTGATCAATAAATTGATTAATTTGTGATCAATAAATAATATGTGACCAATAATTGTATATTTTGTGATCTAAAAATTTGAGTTGCGACTTATAAAATTTATGATTTGTGACTTATAAATTTTTTGATTGGTGACCGTGAAATAGTTTGTGACTTAAAATTTTTGATTTATAATCGAGAAATAATTTGAGATCAATTAATTTGATCATTTGTGTCAAAATAGTTTAGAATTGTGATCTTAGTATATTTAATTAATTATTTCATAAATACAATTTAATTAATATTTGATTTTTAAAATTTTAAAATTTATTTCTTAATTTTGAAATTGATCATAATTAATCACTTAGTTACGAAATTTTCCCCAACATTAAGTGCACGGCCCAAAGGTTACTTGGGCTGAAGATGGGCTTTCGTGGAGAAGATTACTAGAGATTGGATTACTCGCGTGCTTGTAGGTCGGCAGGCGGGCCATGGTTTGCTATATAATTGTTGCTGCAACTGTTGTTGTACTGTATGCCACTTTACAATTTTCTTACCAGAAATATTTCTTTCTTACCTAATAATATTAAAAATTCAAAAACTCAATATTCAATACTATTTTCCTTTGTTCTTGAAAACTTAAGAGACTATTTATTATTATGATTCACGGTTACCAAACACTTTATTATTTACAGTCAATTCATTGAAGAAATTCTCGAAAATCATGCACTTGATATGTTTCTCTAACTTTCTACGTGCCTATTACAATTTATATTTTCTAGCAAATAAATCACCACTTATGAGCCCTTTCATGCATTGCATTCCAATTGAAAACACATAAGTGAATGAATTTGCTACATTTCCTCATATTGTTTAATAAATCATTTTCTTGTATCTAATTAGTTTTCCCTCCATTACCTGCAAATAAAACCTTTTAAATAATCTTAAACGTTTTCATTTCGTGATCTTTCACATTTCTTAAAATTGAGAACTGACAATTATGATTCTGAAAGTACTTAATTTTACTATCATTACTCATCATATTAAAAAGGAATACAAATATAATCGTGCGTGATAAGTATTAGACGTCTTAATTATTTTTTGATAAACTATATTATAGTTTTATGACAACTTAATGAAGCAGTAATAAAATAGACTAGTTACCAAACACAATTGCCATAGTAAAATATTTAAATAACAAACCAACTCATTATATCAATTATATAAACTAATCAATTTTTGTCACCCTATTTTTTTTTTCCATAAAGAATGACGCTTTAAAGTGAGAAAGAATATAACATGAAATTTTCTATAGGTAAACATGACCTTTACTCACATTTTTGTTTTATTTTATTAACATAAACAATGCATATAATATCTATAATAACAAGGAGAAATATGGGAGAAGAAATTGACGGAGATTGTGATTTTATTATAAATACAAGTCCCACATTTATAGGGTTGAAAAGAAAGTTAAAATTTAAAAATAATAAACTCTTCTAGAATATATAGGATGTATCCAATTATTATGATAAGACTGTCTGAATAGATAAAAATAATTATCTCATAATTTTACCACACTCTCATTTAATGACTTTTTACATAATAATTGCTTTGTTAAAAATCTAGTTTGACAAAAATGCAGTGGGATAAAAATACTAAACAAAGAAAAAAAAAGTTCAAATAAACATAACAAAATTGGAGTAATAAAATGTTGTGTCCTTAAAACCTTGTTAAGAAAATTCAATGGGACAAAATTTAAGCGACGGGGAAAAGCACAACTATTTCTCTTGATTTCAACAAATAAACATCATTGCATCGACTCATCCATGTCTTGTACATCAATGTTTTTAATATGACAATTTTGATGAAATATGTTTCATTATGTCTTGTTATAGCCCTCAAGTTATACCGTCTTAATATAAAATATTTATCAATCATTGTTTGACTTTAGTCAGCATGATGGTCCGTTGAAAATAAGATTGTGTTGTTACTTTATTTGGAGTCGTACACAATTTGTATAAGAGTATTATTTTGAAGGTAAAATATCTTATGAGTTATAAACATTTATTACACAACAAAAATACCAACCTAAAACTTTATTAGGAAAAATCTTGTGAAAAAAATCATGTCCTATCATAACTAGACAAAAAAGTCAATATACGACTTTAGAATTCTAAATATATAATTTAAATTGTAATTCTACTATTTGGCTCATATTTTAATCAGAGTCAAAGTCGAATGATCAATACTAATCACATCTTTCACGAATTCCACAACTTTTTAATAACACATTTCAAAAATTTCTACGAAAATCTACTAAAAATCTAATTTTACACCCCCACCAAACACCCACTTAAACATTAATGAGTCTGAATAGAGCATGTTTATCCACGTTCCATAATCATAGGCCCGTCAGCGTCAAAACTTTTCTGATCTTTAAAGTTGATTAAATTTACTAATCATGTTTTGTTCTAATACGTCAATAGCCCATTAATGATACCTTAAGAGGAGAATATATGAATTATGCATGATTATTGCCAATTATGCCACTAATATAGATAGGCTCAACCCCACATTTTTGCAAAATACGATGGTTACAGTAATCGCTTTCGAGTATTATAAGGTTGTTTAAAGGCAAATTAAAGTTCGATCAAGAATTTTCAATTATTTGTTTAAATTTAAATTGTTAACAATTATGGTCAATTTCATTGCAATAAGATATAGCCCAATTTCATCAAATAAAATTGAATGAACTCAACTACCCCGCCAAAAAAAAAAAAAAAAAATTAGATCTCATAAAATTCGTTCTTTGGTAGCAAGTAATATTTGACTGAAATATTAATGTATATCTAAATTTTGGATTCTTCAACAACAATAACATATCCTTGAAGAATATTAATAGGTATAGAATTGCAATATCATTGACTATTGTGATCTATTCAAAAGAAAGTAATATCATTATATTCTTTGAGAATATTAGAATTTATAAAGTTGAGTTATTCAGAAGCAATTATACGATAATTTGTTATCATATAAACATATGCTTCTTCAAGAGCATTAAAATCATTAATCAAAGATTTAATAAATCTATATATTTAATTTAAAATTCACTATTATTTACGTAATGATTTTTCATGATGAATCGTTGGATTGTGATATTAAGTATTGGATTTAAAGAACAATGTGTTGTGAACTTATTGACCGAAATTCGGGACAATTGGATCATGGAGCTTTGAGATATCAACGTTTGATCATAGCTGACCATATTATCCACATGAGATTCTACGAATTTTCCGCATTGTTGATCTCGAATTTCCTTTTTATTTAAAATAATTTTATATAAATTTATAGTCTGCTTGCATTAATTTAAGGCCTCGTTTGAGCCACATTATTTGAAAAAAAATATATATTTTCAACACTGATTTGACATCATTTCAACTACACATTTTTTCATAAAATAATATTACATGCAAATCCAAAAAATTTTCTTATTTTTTACCA
The DNA here is from genome assembly GCF_002742605.1 of Olea europaea var. sylvestris. Classification (NCBI taxonomy): domain Eukaryota; kingdom Viridiplantae; phylum Streptophyta; class Magnoliopsida; order Lamiales; family Oleaceae; genus Olea; species Olea europaea. The sequence goes on along the minus strand of NW_019248412.1, from coordinate 48,732 downwards.
CACATTTTCCATCAATATAGTATTGAAAAATGCATTTTCATTCCAATAATGTGGCTCAAACAAGGGCTAAATCAATTTCCTATCATAAAAAATTCAATGCACCATCAATACAAGACAAATAAGCAAGAAGAAATTAGATCCCATTTGATCCTCATTTTTATCAAAATGTATTTTTCTCTATCTCTTTTTTAACCACACGTTCTTCATTAAAATAATATTACACATAAATCAATTTTTTTTTAATTTTTCATTCACACATTCTCCATCAATCTACTATTACAAAATTCATTTTTTTTCCATAAAAATGATAAAAATTGATGTCAAACACCCTCTTAATCTACGCGCCTGCCTTCAAAACAATCGTGAGAATATGTGACACATGTCATGCATGGAAGATTTAATTGGTTCATACAAAAAAAGGAAAAAAAGAAAAGGGAAATGATTATTTTAGCATGTGTTTTGAGTTGGAGCAGTAAAATCGCCCATGTAAAATGAAACGTGACGGTGGTAGTAGATGCAAATCATGCAATTGAGGATTTTGATTTATGCAAAGGAACCAATAATTAATTGTTTAAATTACATATGCGCATGCAATGATCATTAAAACAAAAATGAAAAACCAAACCAATGAATTCTCTTTTCTTATCTTTTTTCTTCTTCTTCTTTCAAAAAGATATCGAATTGATAACGTGATATAGGAGAAGAAATAGATAAAATCAAAACCCAAGAGTGTGATTATATTATAACAATGGACCCATATTTATAAGGTTAAAGAAGAGTTACAATCCGAATAAAATAAATTCTTCTAAAGTAGATAAAACTTATATAATTATTTTAATAAGACTAAATAGACATTAATAATAATTATCTCATAGTTTTACAACAGATATTTATATATATTTTTTCCCAACATCTTATATATATGACTTCACTCTGGAACATTTATTACCTCTAATACCATATTAAAAAACTTAATTTACTATGTTTATTAATTATATTTATCATAAAAATATGTATATAGGTTAAGATATGAAACTCAAAAATAACTTTGTCATTGAAATTGTGCAAAAGTGAAGGGATTGAAATGTAAAGTAGGTTAGACCGGGCACGAGACACTTATATGCCATCTAGATTGCCTTGTGTTGAAAAAGTGTCATCAGGGGATGACTTATAGCTGTAGGCACAATGAAAAATAAATTTCCGAGTCAAATGCTTGGCTGTTCAAGCCCAACATAATTTATCAGTAAATACATTGGAATAATAATACAGTTTGTTTGAGATCTTATCTAATTTCCCAACACGTCTAGTCACTTAAGATTTGAGTGACCAACCTTTGTTTATGCTTCCACTAGAGAAATCAGGAAGTATAATTTGTTGAGCATGTGAGTATGAATCTTGAAAAGGTACACGGCTCTCCCATTCCAAAAAAGGCATATCTCCTTTGCCTGATAGAGCTTCATGTGCTTTTTCCCAATATTCTATGTCAACTATTAACATCAAGAGTACTTAAAACGACTCAATTTCGAATAGTGGGAAGAGTCAGACAAGTTTTAACATTACCATAGCTGGGATGATAGAAGAAGCCCAAAACTTGAATCCTAGACTGCCAATTTTCTTGGTCTTTGCATATCTATAATTTGCTGATGATTGACACCTGTCTATGCTAATGAAATTCCTATTATCTTAACCAAAAAGATATTGATTTTGGAGATTTCCTTAATCCGAGGAACCCATTAATATTTCAGTAAAAATGATCCTTATTGGTTCACTAAACTGTGTTCACGTGGCCTTGTCCAATAGAAATCTTTCTTTAATATAACTTTTTATGATTATCTTGGTGTGTGGATCGAGCTCATCAACTAACCTCAAATCAATTTTATTCTCATAAAAAGGTCTGGGATTCTTATTTCTAAAGTTAAATTAACTTGCACAGTTATACACCTAATATTAATCTGCTAAATTCTGTGTTAGTTTCAAATTAGGTTTTTATCTATCTTGCCTTAGTGCATATCCGACCTACCTTAGGTTTCAAATTATTCGACTCACCTAAACCATGCCCTCGGACAGCAATTTTGATACTCCTATTTTGCCACAGTTAAAACGTGAATCTATTCAATGATTTACACTTTAAATCTATTTACCTTAACTCGGCCTTTCCATCCTCGCTAAGAGACACACACACACACACACACAAAAGCACAAAAACAAAAACAAGAAGAAAATACTTTTAAGCCCATATCTATTTGAACATTGAAACTGAACAATAGTGTTACATATTTACAAGGAATCATGTTTCTCGTTGGTGACGGCCATGGGTACATGCTCAATGATGCTTGAGCTTGTAGGCTCTGCAAACTAAAACTCTGGAAACTACGGGTTCCTATGGTGCAACCTCACTTGGGTCAAATCTGAATTTAGTAGGAAAAGTGGTACTATTGATTAGGGACTGGATTTACGATTTTGATGCGTATTACTCGGTTACACAATACATACAAATATTATGATTTAAGATTAAAACGCATATTAATCTAGGGACTACAAATATTATAGGCCACAGCCACATAATTCCGTTTGAAAAGGCATACTAATCGAAGGACGACAATTGTATGGCTACCAGATACAAATTCCATATTGAATGAAACTGAGTAAAAATGATTTACATAATTTCATTAATTAAGAGGGTGTTTGGGAATCATTTTTATGTAAAAATGCATTTTGAAATAGTAAATTGATGGGAAATGTGTGATTGAAAAATAAAGAAAAGCTTATGATTTACGTGTAATATTATTTTAATGAAGAATGTGTGGTTGAAAAGAAGAGAGTGAAAAATGCATTTTGAAAAAAATGGGTACCAAACGCGACCTAAATTTATTATGTTAATTAATAGTCCCATATTAGCCAAGTCAAAAAGTCAGATGAGTGGCACCCTGGCAGTACGGATTGTTCGCAATTGGGTGAAGCTCGATAAAAGCGTGCAAATATTTTTCTTTTTCTATTTTCTTACAATAAAAAAATAAAGAAAAAATTATTTATTTTCAACCCTCCACCAGTATAGATGACTCTGGTTCACGTGGAAATCCCAAAAATTAGCCAAGCTTTGTTGTCCGTAGAAAAAAGTTTTGAGTGTCAGTTTAAGGTTTAAAGTTGTTAAATATGAATGACATTTCTCTTTCCCCTTATAGAAATATTAAGGAAAAGGTCAGATTCCCTACGTGTCAATAACTAATACGGTGACGGCGCTATCAATTGTCAGACTTAATTAATTTAAATATTAATTTTAAATTTACAGATTGGTCCTCGAGTTCTTCCATTTTTCAGAAAAAGGCATATTTATTCGCTTATAAAAAGGGCTTGACTTTGACGTGAAGATTAGCATCCCACAAACTCCATCTTTTATCTTTCTTTCACTAATTAATCAGTCTCAATTTGTTAACTTCATTTCAAAGCTCAAAAAAGTGAGCTTTTTTTCTTTTCATATTTCTTGAATCAGATTTGACCTAATTGCGATTAAGATCTAATTAATGGTTTGTTAATTTCTTTGTTTTTTTTCTACAGAAGAAACCCTAGAAAGTTTGATGGGGAGGGGAAAGATTGTGATCCAAAGAATCGATAACTCAACAAGTAGGCAAGTGACTTTTTCAAAGAGGAGAAATGGATTGTTGAAAAAGGCTAAGGAGCTTGCAATTCTTTGTGATGCAGAAGTTGGATTGATCATCTTCTCCAGCACTGAAAAATTGTATGAATATTCAAGCACCAGGTTAGATTAAAAAAGGCAAAATAAACATATAATTATCAGATATTGAATAAAATTTACATGATTTTTGTACTTCTTTTTTGTTTTTTCGAAATTCTAAACCTGTTTGCATGGCATTTCAAGAAGTGTTATATTTTCTTCATACATATTATGACTCAGATTTCAGATGATTAATTGCATCAGTTCAGTCTATAAAGATTGGGGAACTATACTGCAGGATCGTAGTTTAATTAATACAAATTTGCTAACACAAAACATAACCTTGTTATTCTAAAATCATGAATTTTTTTGGTATTTTTTTTTTCATTATCAGTAGTTTGGCGAGATCATGAATTAACACCATGTATGAATTCAATAAATCTCTTGTTAGTAATGATGAAGTAGTTACCTTAAACGACTTTCGTCATGAGACTGAGTGTGCACATCATACTTACAATTTCCAGGAAAAAAGGAATTAAAAGTAGCTCATATGGTCCCTATATGGTTTATATGTTTATATTCAAGTGGAGAATAAAACTTTGGACATCGACATTTTGGAGCTACAAAAATAGGTTTTAAATTGTTGACACCACATAAAAACATTCCTCCTAGAGTAGCTCCTAATATCAATAAGAGAAACTCAGTTATAACCATTTATATACATTCAATGTACTCTACGGATCGAAAAGGTGACCTCTTCTGGTTTTACTCAATGCCTATACATCATTCCAAGAAACGCAACAAGACTGATCTAAAATCTGAAGGAAAAGAATAATATTCCATGAGCGTGTTAAAAGATCTTCTTCTTAGAGAACATCCCATCATTTAGCATGCATCATAAATATAGAGGGAATAGAACTTAAATCTTTTTACATCTTGTATTAAATTATTAACTCCCAGTTAAATACATGAATAAAGTTGAACAAGCAGGGTAAAAGATAGGGATTTTTTTCCAGGAAATGAAGTGACACATGTTGATTGGCAATTTATTTATTTATTTATTTATTTTTAGTTTTTTTATATAATTGCCAATGAGAAAATACCAACTATATATGTGTATAAATCCTTGTCATCGAATCTGTTCCTGTAACAGAATTGTAAATACTTGTACCTTGATAAATGTAGCTTTAATTAGTTAATGAGCTCTTGCATTAGTCAAGTACGCTCTATATGCATTTATTACATGATTGATATAGATAATAGAATATTTATACTAGACTATATATTAAGTAAGAAAAATAAGTGATCTTGTTTATTACATTGTTAGTTCATGTCCAATAGAGTGTGACAAATATGCAGTTAGTTGGAAATGATGTAATTTGCAAGAGTAAGTGTCTTGATATTCCAAAGAAAAATTGTCCCTGATTATCTATGTGTTACTTATTAATTTTGTTTCAGTTCAAACTGCAGCTGTGAATATATTGAAATCAGGATTGATATTATGCAGCTTTCTGAACCTCCTCTTCATATCTCACTCCCATTTTTCTTTTCCCCCTCTTATTTTCATGATTTATATTTTCAATATAAAATACCAACTGTATCTGTGTATAAATCCTTGTCATTGAATCTGTTCTTGTAACAGAATTGTAAATACTTGTACCTTGATAAGTGTAGCTTTAATTAGTTAATGAGCTCTTGCATTAATCAAGTACGCTCTATATGCATTTATTACATGATTGATACAGATAATAGAATATTTATACTATACTATTAAGTAAGAAAAATAAGTGAAAAATCTTGTTTATTACATGGTCAGTTCATGTCCAATAGAGTGTGACAAATATGCAGTTAGTTGGAAATGGTGTAATTTGCAAGAGTAAGTGTCTTCAAATTGCTCGACGAAAAATCGATATTCCAAAGAAAAATTGTCCCTGATTATCTATGTGTTACTTATTAATTTTGTTTCAGTTCAAACTGCAGCTATGAATATATTGAAATCAGGATTGATATTATGCAGCTTTCTGAACCTCCTCTTCATTTCTCACTCCCATTTTTCTCTTCCGCCTCTTGTTTTCATGATTTATATTTTCATTATAAAATCAACTCCTTTTCCACCTCCTCATCCCTAGAATTAATTATCCATCTACATATACATGTCCTGGTCAATCCAATGTGCATCATTTCTTTTCTCGTAAGTGCTGCCATGTTGAGAAATTTCCTTTCATTAGGATTTGTTATAAAAAAAAAATTACTTCATTTACTAATCCCATGCATGAGTTATAAAACTTAGAAATCTCATTTTATCATGCTAATCAAAACATGAAAAAAATTAACGTGTCATCAATGTCTTGAAGATAATTTATCTCAAAGTACTTATCACATATATATCTCTTATCCCCATTAAGGTTTAGTACATTTCCATTCATTTAACTCCAATCTTCAACTGTCATTAGACCCCCAAAGTCTTGAGCATACTTAAAATGAGGCTAGCTAGATTTAGTCCTTATTTGGTTCCATTATTTCCAAAATACATTTTTTCAAAACATATTTTTAATCACATTTTTCATAAAATAATATTACATGTAATCCCAACACTTTCCCGTATCTTTTCACCACACATTCTCTGAAAAATTATTATTCCAAAATACATTTTCTCCCAAATTCACATTAAAATGGAGCCCAAGTAGGGGCTTAGTATCTCTTTCAAATTAAGAAATAAAGAAAATTAAAAAGATTCTTTCAAATTCTTGGGTATGTGTTATCCTTTCATCATTGTGACAGAATTTGAATAAATCATTATCTTTATAACATTACTTTTAACATTTTAGAGAAACAAAAGAAAGTAATCATATATCTTAGTTCGTCCCCTCTTCCACAATAAAACAAACCATTTAAACTCAGCTTTAGTAATTGGAGCACCTCTTTAATTATCTTATATTTTTTTGTACATCATTATCTTTAGTGACCGACAATGTAATTATCAAACACCTCGAGATGTTAATTTTTGTAATTGAAAAGTAAAGTAGTAGTTCACCTCCTCCTTGTTCTTTTCAGTCATTATGTTAAAATAAGGCAATTTCTCATGAAATGCCTCAGAATTCAGTATCCAGCTTGATCTGCTGTAAACTTTTCTGAAGTAGCATTTGACTCTAATTATAGTTCAATTATTCAGATGTACAGAAAAATGTGGAACTCTTGTGTCTTATTCTAGGAAATAAGTAAATATATGCATGAAAGTACTAATTAATGAAGTATTATCAACCTTGCATTTTGATATTAGAATTCTGTCTGTAAGATGCATTTCCACGATAGAAGCCCATTATGGTTTTGCTAAAAATCATAAATTTTAGTAGATTTTGATATATTTAATAAAAATTGTGGGATCTATGAAATGTGAGATTAAATTAATTATTGATTTTCACTTAAATTTTTATCAATTTTTTAGCTAAAGCCAACAGGGGTAGAGTATAAGTTAATCATACTAATTTATTTTCTCTCAAGCTCTCTTTAGAGTTAGACCATGAAATTCAAAATTGATTACTTAAACTTTAGACCATGAAACTCAAATTTTAATGCATCTATCCATATCCTATCTAGCAATTCATTTGTATTTTCTTCTTTAATTACTTTACAAAACTTGAGTACTAACCACGATTGCATCCATTTTTAGACCTAAATTATTATTTATTAAGTATGAAAAATTATATAGTTTGGAACTTTAACAAATGCAAATCCTAGGTATAAAATCTTTTGTTCCGAATACAACAATTAGTTGTAGAAAGCCTTTAGTTGTTCCAAGCCATTAGATTTCTCCAACCCTATTACAATTAAATGAGGAATATGATCTAAGATTAGCTTATAAGATGACGCGGTCGAAACACTATATCGAAAATGAAGAGGAAAGCACAATAGTAAAGTGGGACATAAAGGCATACTTCTAACATTCAAACTCAAACGTGGACATGCATAACTAATGAACACTTAATTGACTCCAAAAAACTATGCTGCCGCAAAATTTCCTAATAATATTACATATGAAAAATCATCCTATGGTTTGAAAAGTTTTAAATTCCTATGGTTTAAATTGTTACATTTGTAAGAAATCTTTGTAATAGTAACAAAGGATAAAGAAACGTATATATATTTGCTAAAGAAATTTGTGTACTAATTGCAGTACTTAAAGGAAGATGCATTTTCTTTGTTCTCAACCATCAATTTATTGAGTTTTCCCCCCCATAAACTACATGAGATCATGAATTTATTTATTATTATTATTATTATTATTATTATTATTATTATTATTATTATTATTATTATTATATTTTTTTTTTTTTGGAACTTTTTTCAGCGTGAAATCAGTCATTGAACGATACAGTAAAGCAAAAGAGCAACACCATCAGCTGCTCAATCCAGATTCTGAGGTCAAGGTAAGCGCAATAATCCATGCCTGTGTTCTATAACTTGTTTGTTCATCATGATTATAAATCCTCACGAATGATTTTTAAATTTTGATTTAGAAATTTGTAGAAGTACAAAGTTTTTATCACATTTTTCAAAATTTATGTGTCCATAATAATTTGAAATCTAATCAATTTGTGCCTGAACTTTGCTAACTGGTAACTGCGGTTACAAATTTCGTAAAGCTTTTTTTATTTTTTGTAGATCAAAATGATTTCAAAGCTTTAATAGTTAAAAAAAGTGTCTATAATATAGCTATATTAATGTGGATATCTTTTCACAGCACTCAATACTACCTGTTGAGAGTGTTTCATATCTATTTTTAGAAAGTCTCACGTGAGGTGGCATACGACACTTTAGTATGATAAATTTTAGATTCTTTATGTTCTTTAATTAGTCTGATACCATCTAATCTATCTTGCCACACAAGTTAGTAAAAGACTACTCTCGCACCAATAATTCATCGGCAAAAGAATTTGAGGTGTCAAATTTTCTCAATAGGAGCTCTCCTGACCTTACAGTTACGTACTAAATATAAAAGTTCAAAACACATCATAAAACATATTCAATATGGTATTTATTAACTTACCTCAAAATGCTAATTACAGTAAAACATCAAAGAAATTAGATCATGTTTGGCTTAGCTTAAAAGTCAAAAAAGAGAAGAAGCTTTTTTGGGTATTATCAGCTTCTTTTGTAGAAGTAAGGTCAAACGCGCTCTTAAAGTATCAAGCCCACAACATAAATTTATGAATTGTAGCTCAAGTGGTTTGGAGCTTAATCTCGCAGCTATGCTGTCAAAGTTTTCAGTTCCACATCCTGCTTGTTTAAGGGGAACGAACTATTTTTTAATGGAATTATGTTACGAATAACACAATTATTCGCAGCTTAGTGAGTTCGATCAGAGTTTCTTCACTTGTTAATCAGTTGTAGCAAGAGTGCCTTCTCCTAATTTTGTCAACATTTTGACACATCTCCTATTCTTTTAGGCTGATAACGTTTTAGACACTAAGTTTTGTAGGCACAACAAATTATAGTTGCATCAACCATAGTGGATTCAAAATATAAAATACCTATGAAGTTAACTTTCCTTTAATTTCGTGAATGATCATAAATTAAGAGCATAATTGAGAAGAAATTGTCAAGCACTCTAGCTACAAACTGATGCATGCCAAAGTGAACCACGTCGTATTTAACATAATTCCATTAGAAGGTAGTTCGTTTGTCTTGGACAAGCAGTAAATTTTGTAATACAAAATTCAAGTAACAATGAGGGAAATAGTAGTAGAAGTGCATAATACCGTTGCTAACTGCGACTCCACGAATCTTACCACAGTTTATATTTGATAAAACTGAGGTCATTCATTGTTTCAGGGAACTTAAGAAGAGAGTGACAAATGAAGATTTCTGTATTAAATAGGATTCAACACTAAACATATTTTAATTTCTTTTTTTTATTTAACACTACAATCCGTCTTATCATCCTTTCAATTATGAGGAGAATTCTTACATAACTACTAGTTTATTGCTTTTCACGTCATTTCTTTATGTTCTGGATTGATTGCAATTTTTTTATTTTAAAACACCGTTTTTCATTTTATTCAGTCATATCCTATGGGAAAGACTACATACTTTATGCTTAATTTTTGCTATTATGCTTGCTAGTTCTGGCAAAGGGAGGCAGCAATTTTAAGGCAGCAATTACATGATTTGCAAGAAAATCACCGGTAAAGTCATACTACAAATGCTTTTTAACTATTCAACTAAGCGTTGGTTGGGGGAAAAAAAGTTAAACAGTGATGAAGGCCTAAAAATGGTTTAGTCCCCATATTCCATTTTTCTGGCAACAAGTTGAAAAAGGGGCTGGTTAAAATGATCAGCTTCTGCAGTTAAAGCATTTTTGGTAGGCACAATTGGACAAAAATTGAACTTATTTTTGCTCTTTCATATTGCCCACTACTTTTCGGTTTATATTATCAAAACAGAGATTTATGCAAACATATAATTCAGTATCTATGATCTTGAATTAATTTTACGATAAATGAGGCAGGAAATTGATGGGAGAAGAACTTTATGGGTTGGGCGTTGAAGATCTACAAAAACTGGAAAACCAACTGGAGATGAGTTTGCGTGGTGTACGTATGAGAAAGGTCAGATATTCATATTGATGTCATTTGAAGTCTTATTCATTTAGTGCATGTTTGGTACTCTATATTGCAAAAAATCGGACAATAATATTAGCAATATTTCAGGTCATTTTTCGTCCTTAATACTTCCTCTGCTGTATTATTCTCTCGTACTAACATACATTTCAATGATTCAAAAAATATCTAAAGCTCATTTACTAATTCACTTTTGCTGAATGAATAGTCATCTGTCTTCACAGGAACAGGTATTAACTGATGAGATTCAAGAACTAAATCTAAAGGTATGATAAAAAACAGTATTGCATAACAAATTTTCTGAGAAAAAAGAGATGAACTTCTCTCTTACAAATGCTCCATGGATATATATTGATTCACAGGGAAATCTCATCCATCAAGAGAATGTTGATCTCTATAAGAAGGTAAAATTCATTCAACAAGAAAACATGGAATTACATAAAAAGGTATTATTATATATGTATATGGTAAAGTAGTTTGCAGAAACTTCTTCATCAGCTATCAATTTTTGCCATGCATGCCCTTAACTCTGGTGTAACTCAGGTTTATGGCACGAGGGACCCAAGTACAGCAAATGGAAATGGCTTTGTTCCATATAATAGTTTTACCGTTACTAGGGAACTGCATGGCCCCATCCAGCTTCAGCTAAGCCAGCCTACGCCTAATCTTCATACACCAGCAAGAGAATCAGAATCGAGGTATTTTTTTCATGTTGAAATTACAGTTAGTATTCAATAATAATTAAACACGAATTATATACATATAGTAGAATTCATCCCTCTTCCACAATTGTTGTTATGTTTTCTATCGTAAAGTTCTGAAAAGTTATCTCGTTAACTTTCTTTACCAATAACTGCAACTGCAAAGTATTTTTAGGGAAGGGTGATGAATTAACCATTGTCTCACATCTATATGTTGTATTTATGCAATATATCAAATTTGTCCTGAACCTATTGAACATTTCGATTGGTTAGACATGGGCTTAAAAAAAATAAAAAAATAGAGACTTCCCGAACTTCTAATTATGCTAGTTTAATAAAATATTCCAATAATTTCCCTAGACACGTCCTTTATGCGATTATTTATATAAAACTCTGATGTAAAAATTTCCATTATGTCAACTGATTTAACAGGTGAAACTCATTGATGGCTTTCCGCGAGAATGCAACTACTTGAAGGGGTGACAATACTGGTACAGAAGATGTTAACATATGGTAAAGAAGGGTATCTGTAATGAGCTTGGAGTTGAAAATTGAAATGCATTTGAATAAAATTTTCTTAAAAATTTGTACTATTATATATGTAGTCATTAATCTCATAATTAAGAAAAAAATATAGAATACAGAATTAAGGTATATTATTGAGACCGGTGGCTTATGTGGGAACCAGAAAGCTAGCTTTCTGTTTATAGTCGAACAATGATCAGCAGATTGAGACTGAATTAATTACAACAATATGTTTCTCAACTAGAGTTTAATCCACTGAACACAGGTAGGATGGATGGTATATAATTAGACAATATTAGGGAAATTAAAGAAACTTAAATATTGTTCATAATTTCCGTCCAATTATTTAGTATAGTAATGTACCCATTTGAGGTATATATCTTATGACGCCAGTGTATTTCGCTAAGCTCTGAAAGAGTAAACCTTTCAATATCACTGTATCTTTCGTTGTTGATGCGCTTCTCGCAGTGCAAGCATAGGCTTACCGTTATAAAGGAAATATTCTGTGCTAAAAATCCAAAAAAGCTAAAAACGTGACTTCAGAAAAACTCAAACATATTTAAAAAAAGGAAAAGCCTAATTAAAAGTACTTGTTAAGTTTAGCCAAACACGCATTTTAGGGCATTCTATGACAGGACAGAATAAAACCATGCAGGGATAGCAGTCTTTTGTAGCTTAACTGTTTAACATTATTTTTTGTCACGAGGAAGGATCAAAATCAGCAGCTCATAGATACATCAAAAGATTGGGAGTTGCTTTCCGTGTCCTTTAGTACAATCTACTTGTCTCTTTGGCTAACATTTTACCATCTTGAAAATCCAAGAAGAAAAAATGTTACATAAGCCACAAAGTTTGGCTATGATCGGAGAAACATTCCGTTGGCACATTTTCCCCCCACACCCATCTCTCTGCTTTTTCTTTTTCTTTTTCTGTTTCGCGCGGGTTAGTCGCTAATAATTAAAAAGGGATCAGACGATTGTGTAAAGGACAAATCTCTTGAAACAAAGTCCCAAAAATGAGTGTTTTTATTGGCGATAACTTTACAATTGGAAAATAAAAACAGAATGTCTCCAAGGGGCGCAAGCACACGAGTTACTGAAAAGAAGTGTTTAAATGTAAACTAAGAAATTTAAAGTTACATATTCTCTGTTTGAGAGTATTTAATTTCGGGTCCTTTGCTTTATGTATTTTCTTCCTTTTATACTCCCTGGATAATCTCTTCGTGATCAACCGCTTAAAAACTGCTTGATCGCTCTATAACTGCCCACTTTCCTCGTAGTGGCCAATTTGTCATGGAACTGCCTTCTCTAACTGCTGCCATTATTTTTTGTCGTTCAACCGTCTTTAATTGAATTCCTGGAATCGTGGAACGTGATAGGGCTATTCAATAACCGCTTCATTAACCGCACCTTTGGGTAACCATAACATCTTACGTTTGCTAAGATCCTAGGCGACTCGAAGGTTTGGGCGAGAACAGGG